>NW_027457077.1:0-135000 GCF_040206685.1 Ascaphus truei | reverse complement strand
GGGGGGGTCAAGGTGCCAGTGGGAGGATCGGGGGGCCAGCGGGAGGATCGAGGGGACAGCGGGAGGATTGGGGGGCCAGCGGGAGGATCGGGGGGGCAGCGGGTCGATCTGGGGGCCAGCGGGAGGATGGGAGGGGGGCAGCGGGAGGATCGGGGGGGCCAGCGGGAGGATTCGGGGCGCAGCGGGAGGATCGGGGGGGGCAGCTGGACAGGCGCATGGCCGCCAACCTCCCCGATGGGAAATATGGCAAGCTGCGCGTGCGCCCAGGCTGCAGCCAGGAGGGGGTCAGGGGGAGGTCAGGCAGCCAGACATTTGTTGCACATTAGTTGCGCAGGGAACGGTGGTGAGCAGGGAACAGCCGCACTGCCACACCAACCTTCCTGATGGGCATAGTGCCGGGAACTCCACGTGCCGCCCCCCTCCAACGCGTGTGCGCGCACCCCCCTCCAACGCGTGCGCGCGCACCCGCCTCGCGCCCAGGCTGCTTCCCTTCTTCCCCGCTCCTATTACCCTGCCTGCGCGGGTGCCAAAGGAGCATGGGACGGAGGGGAAGCGCCTACCTTGTCATCCAGCCCTGGGCAGCAAGCGGGGTGGGTTGGGTTGCCTCTTCCTCGCGGCAGGCCAATCAGGGAGGGGAATTACTTATTTATTTAAAAAAAAAAAAAATATTGGCGCGAGCAGGGGAAATTCATAGAGAAGCAGCAGCGGCCTAAATCCACTCGCCAGCGGCTTAAATTCACACGCCACGGGCGTGTAGTTAACATTAATTGTCGAACACTGTATATATATATATATATATATATACACACAGTATATACACACACATGATGAACCAATATACAAATAAATGTAGAAGGGTTATCAAAACCATACTGTCCTACAAATAACACTTCTCCATACAGACACACTACAATAAAATCAATTTCCTTTAATAATCCTAACTGATCTCACAATCTAATTCATCAAATGCCAATGAAACACCTCACATTCCAATCAATACATTACAACCAATCAAGTAAACAAAAATCAATTAGCAATCATTATTTACATCCCTAAACTATTGACACTCCATCCCGAACAATGAAACAATTAACTAATTCACGCCTGGAGCAGAACAATTTAGCCTGTGAACAAATATAAGTACCAACCAGAATACAACCTTTAAAACCAAGGCTATCCCTGACCTCCCTCAAACACACAATACAATACCAAGGATTACATCTATCTAATTTTAAAATACTTTAAACTCACAATAATGCATCGCAGAATAGACAAATTCATTTAAAACACATCAAATCAAGCTTTTAAAACAACATCATTTCTTACCCTGTATGTATATATCTCTCTAGACATATATACATACATACATACAGTGGCAAGAAATGATATACCACAAAAAAAAAAAAATACACATGTTAAAAAACCTTTTGAAAAAATTAACAAGTTAAATAAAATACATTTCTTTAGTTCACTTACCCATTACTTGGCCCCATCGACTCCCGTTGCGCAGCTTACTCACGAACCAATCCACCAGGCACAGGAACCCATAAAATAAAAAACCATAAAACAATAAACATTAAACTAAAAATCCAAATCAATCCACGGGTCTTCTATTTGTAATCCATCTTCATCTGTATTCTTCTATCTTCTTCCGGGCGGGGTCTTCTTCCCGCCTTCGGCCACGCCCTGGACTTCTTTCTTCTCCGGAGGTCCTTCCTCCGCGGCGTCTGGCTTCAAAATGAGACGACATAGGCTTTTAAAGGGCTATGACGTCACATTTTCGTCCTGATTGGGCCGTGAAAACCATGCGTTTTGGCCGATAAAAATTAAAATGATGACGTCACTTAAAGGCAATGAAAGCACAGCCAATCAGAATGGCTTTGCTTCAATTGCCTTTAAGATGACGTCATTAAAAGACACATGGCCGTGCACACATGGTACTAGAGCCAATCAGAGCGTGGGAACTCCATCCCATCTCTGATTGGCTCTAGTATACCATGTGACAGAGGCTTGGGGGAGAAAGGATGTGACGTCAATGAAAACCTGTCACATGGTACTAGAGCCAATCAGAGCGTGGGAACTCCATCCCTACTCTGGCTACCGTACCATGTGACAGGTTTTCATTGACGTCACATCCTTTCTCCCCCAAGCCTCTGTCACATGGTCTACTAGAGCCAATCAGAGTAGGGATGGAGTTCCCACGCTCTGATTGGCTCTAGTACCATGTGTGCACGGCCATGTGTCTTTTAATGACGTCATCTTAAAGGCAATTGAAGCAAAGCCATTCTGATTGGCTGTGCTTTCATTGCCTTTAAGTGACGTCATCATTTTAATTTTTATCGGCCAAAACACATGGTTTTCACGGCCCAATCAGGACCGTGGGAACCATATGATGAAAATGTGACGTCATAGGCCTTTAAAAGCCTATGTCGTCTCATTTTGAAGCCAGACGCCGCGGAGGAAGGACCTCCGAAGAAGAAAGAAGACCAGGGCGTGGCCGAAGGCGGGAAGAAGACCCCGCCTGGAAGAAGATAGAAGAATACAGATGAAGATGGATTACAAGTAGAAGACCCGTGAATTGATTTGGATTTTTAAATAAATGTTTATTTTTTTATGGTTTATTATTTTATGGGTTCCTGTGCCTGGTGGATTGGTTCGTGAGTAAGCTGCGCAACGGGAGTCGGTGGGGCCAAGTAATGGTAAGTGAACTAAAGAAATGTATTTTATTTAACTTGTTAATTTTTTCAAAAGGTTTTTTAACGTGTATTTTTTTTTTTTTTGTGGTATATCATTTCTTGCCACTGTATGTATGTATATATGTCTAGAGAGATATATACATACAGGGTAAGAAATGATGTTGTTTTAAAAGCTTTTTTAACATGTGTATTCTTTTTTTTGTGGTATATCATTTCTTGCCACTGTATGTATGTATGTATATATGTCTAAAGAGATATATACATACAGGGTAAGAAATGATGTTGTTTTAAAAGCTTGATTTGATGTGTTTTAAATTAATTTGTCTATGCTGCTATGCATTATTGTGAGTTTAAAGTATTTTAAAATTAGATAGATGTAATCCTTGGTATTGTATTGTGTGTTTGAGGGAGGTCAGGGATAGCCTTGGTTTTAAAGGTTGTATTCTGGTTGATACTTATATTTTTTCACAGGCTAAATTGTTCTGCTCCAGGCGTGAATTAGTTAATTGTTTCATTGTGCGGGATGGAGTGTCAATTGTTTAGGGATGTAAATAATGATTGCTAATTGATTTTTGTTTACTTGATTGGTTGTAATGTATTGATTGGAATGTGAGGCATTTCATTGGCATTTGATGAATTAGATTGTGAGATCAGTTAGGATTATTAAAGGAAATTGATTTTATTGTAGTGTGTCTGTATGGAGAAGTGTTATTTGTAGGACAGTATGGTTTTGATAACCCTTCTACATTTATTTGTATATTGGTTCATCATGTGTGTGTATATACTGTGTATGTATATATATATATATATATTGTACTGTATATATAGTTGCATGATGAAGCCACTGTACAAATTCATGGGTGAAGGGTGGGTATCGGGCCAGTGTGGCTTAACCCCTTAATCACCTTTGCGGTTATTATCTGATAAGGTGTTTAAGGGGTTAATTGATATCTGAATGTACTTGCAATGTATTGGCTTTGTATTGGCTATGTATTTTGTGGGGTATGGTGTTCAGGGATAGCCTTGGTTTTAAAGGTTGTATTCTGGTTGGTACTTATATTTTTTCACAGGCTAAATTGTTCTGCTCCAGGCGTGAATTAGTTAATTGTTTCATTGTTCGGGATGGACTGTCAATTGTTTAGGGATGTAAATAATGATTGCTAATTGATTTTTGTTTACTTGATTGATTGGAATGTATTGATTGGAATGTGAGGTGTGTCATTGGCATTTGATGAATTAGATTGTGAGATCAGTTAGGATTATTAAAGGAAATTGATTTTATTGTAGTGTGTCTGTATGGAGAAGTGTTATTTGTAGGACAGTATGGTTTTGATAACCCTTCTACATTTATTTGTATATTGGTTCAATATATATATATATAATCTCTCTCTCTCTCTCTGTATACAGTATATATACAGTATATATATATAGTTGCATGATGAAGCCACTGTACAAATTCATGGGTGAAGGGTGGGTATCAGGCCAGTCTGGCTTAACCCCTTAATCACCTTTGCGGTTATTATCTGATAAGGTGTTTAAGGGGTTAATTGATATCTGAATGTAATTGCAATGTATTGGCTTTGTATTTGCTATGTATTTTGTGGGCAAGACAAGGATGTTGCTGGTGACGGACACGTCGTATTGATGAGGTCAGTAGTACTTTATTTATTTTAATATGCTAGTTAATGTTTTTAATAATGGGCAATTAATCTATTATCCATATCTGGATAATAGTTATTTTGCACATTATTGTACTGTAGGTGTTCGGGGGGGTGTATGTATTGAATGTATAGGCCAGGTTTATTTTTTTTACATTCAGGGTTGGTTCTGTGGTTCTGTGTGGGACCTCTGGAGACCTCCTGCGGATCGCCTCGTGTATCCCACGGGTATCAGGCTGGTGGTTCCACGGGTGACACATGCGGGGATGAAAATGTGTGGTCCCACTTCTGTGGGGGCACCGCCGACCCGTAGTCTGCGGGGATGAAGATGTGTGGTCCCACTTCTGTGGGGGCACCGCCGACCCGTAGGTGCGGGGATGATGATGTGTGGTCCCACTTATGTGGGGGCACCGCAGACCCGTAGTGAGCACTCGTGAGTTCCCCAAACCCACGAGGGAACCACCCGAGGCCCCGCAGACACCTGTGGGTCTGACACAGGGCTCCCAGACATCCGCAGGCCTACCGTGGGGACCCAATTGTGGCCCACGGTGACCCAAGGAGACCACCTGGGGGCCATGGTGCTGGCGGGACCCACCAGCAGGCCTCCAGAACCTGTGTAAAAAGGGCTGCTGGTAAACTGTAGGTCTGTCCAGGTGCCCGCCAGCCCACCGGGGACTCACGTGGGGCTGCGTTATGAACCCTATATGTAAAAGGATAAATCTTGTATGTATGGGGGGGCACAGGGGGTGGGTAATGTATTTAATAAATAGAATGATGTTTATTGTGGGTCACTGTATTGTTTTTATTGTGGGTACTGGGGGTGGGGGTGGGGGGTGTTTCCCCAACGGTATGTGGGTAGGCCTCCCTTGTGGGTACTGGGTGAGGGTGGTTAGGCCTCACGGGGGGGGGGGGGGGTTAGTGTGGGAGGGTATGTAGGCATCCCGAGTGGTGGGTGAGGGTGGGTTAACCCCTTAATGACTGTAGCGGTTAATAACCGCTATGGTGATTAAGGGGTTAGGGGACATTACTTTGTATGTTTTAATTTTTGTCTCTTTTTTGCAGCAGCGGAGGGGCCATGTGCAGGTGGGTAGTGGGTAGTGGGTGTGGGTGTGGTTATTTACACGGGATCCCCCTCCCCACATTTACATACAGTACACTGCAGTCACAGAAACACAGGCCAGGGAGATTTAACCGTCACATTAGGGGGAGGGGGGCTTACACAGATTAGTCAAAGCAGGGAAGTTTAGCAAACACAATAGGGGGAGGGGGTTTTACATAGATTTCAGTGAAGGCAGGGAGGTTTAACACACACAATATAGGGAGGGGTTTTTACATAGATTACAGTGAAGGCAGGGAAGTTTAACACAAACAATATGGGGAGGGGTTTTTACATAGATTACATTGAAGGCAGGGAAGTTTAACACACACAATATGGGGAGTGGTTTTTACATAGATTACAGTGAAGGCAGGAAGGTTTAACACACACATTAAAAATATGTATTTAATGTATTTATTGTTTATTCTGCCTTAACCCTTCATTGCCTTAGCGGCTATACGCTATGGTAATGTAGCAGAATTTTTGTATTTTAATAATATTGTGCAGGAACAGGGGGTTCCCTGAGCATTAATTTCTGGCTTAGGGAACCCCCTGCTCACTGTACAATATTATTAAAATACAGAAATGCTGCTTCGTTACCATAGCACATAGCCGCAAAGGTAAGGAATGAGTCTTTATTGATGTGTGTGTTTTATTCATACTGTACATGTGCAGAGGGTCTCCGGAGCAGAAATGTTTTGGTTTTAGGTCCAAGGACCCCCTGCTCCCCGAGATACAGGCCCCTTTAGGGGGTGCCGGTATCCCTCTGCTTGGTTTACAGGCCGCGGTCACGTGATCGGGACTTTTAAATGCAAAGGGATACCGGCACCTCATAAAGGGGCCTGTATCTCGGGAAGCAGGGGGTCCCCGGACCTGAAACCAACACGGTTCAGCTCCGGAGACCCCCTGCACATCTACACTATGAATAAAAATGTATTTCAAATGTATTTATTTATATTCATTTATTTATTTATTTAGATTTATTTATTTATTTTTATGCGGCTGCTGTGTGTGAGATTTTTTTATTGTGGGCAGCGGGGGTGGGTGAAGGGGGTATTAGCCCCAACGGTGGTTGTTTAGGGCTTGCGGGGGGTAGCGGGAGGGGTTAACCACTTCATGACCGTAGCGGTATTAACTGCTACAGTCGTGAAGGGGTTAAATGCACCCGCAACCCCCCCGCAAGTCCTAAACTCACACCAAGGGCCAAATACCCCCTTCACCCACCCCCACTACCCACAATAAAGCGGGCACGGTGGGTTAACCCCTTCATTGCCTTAGCGGCTATACGCTATGGTAATGAAGCAGCATTTCTGTATTTTTAATAATATTGTGCAGGAGCAGAGGGTCCCCTGAGCATTAATTTCTGGCTTTGGGAACCCCCTGCTCACTGTACAATATTATTAAAATACAGAAATGCTGCTTCGTTACTGTAGCACATAGCCGCTAAGGTAAGGAATGAGTTTTTATTTATATATGTGTTTTATTTATACTGTAGATGTGCAGAGGGTCTCCGGAGCAGAACCGCTGTGGTTTTAGGTCCGGGGACCCCCTGCTCCCCGAGATACAGGCCCCTTTAGGTGGTGCCGGTATCCCTCTGCTTTGTTTACATGCCGCGGTCACGTGATTGGGACCTTTAAATGCAGAGGGATACCGGATACGGGGACCTGATGAAGAGACCCTCTGTGGTTTCGAAACACGTAGGATTGATGACATTTGCGAACCCTCTACATCCCAGCACTCCCAGAGAACTGATCCGGTGTCCTGCAGACTTGCGACGAAGTCTCGCGATCTTGTGACGTCACAGACCCGGAAGAAGCTCTCGACCAGGACGCAAAACCGCGTGTACTCCGCTGCTCCGTTATACACGAGATTTATGCAGTGACGGGCACAACGCATATAAGCGGAGGTCTTTTTCTGGACTGCTGAAGCTGCACTAGCCTTTCCCTAAGGCGAGAGGCCAAAACACCAGCGTTTGGAGTGGAGATTTTCCAGGCCCTACATCGAGGTTGTTGGAGTAAGAAGGAGAGAGCCACGAGACCATCACAGGCGTCCGTTGGTGCTTGGGTAACAATAACCCTGAAATGCTTGTTTAAATTTTGTTTTATGTACGCACAATACTTACCTTCTTATTTTGGTTACTAAAGATATCATTTAATGCACTATGAGCGTTGTGCGCTGTGTTTCTTGTTTTTTTGTGTGCATTTAGGGGGGACCAGAGCCATCCCTGGTGTCACAGCTGCAGACGCTCCGTAAATATTCATACTATACACAAGGTCACCTATTTAATTGTATCACATTCATCACGTTATTTATATATTGTTGTTGCGCACTTTTCTTTTGTTCACCTATTTCCATCTTGCACCTGCATGCGTCAATGCATCAAGCACTTTGCTCTTCGTCTTGTTCCATGGGCTTGCTTGATACTTGGGAACTGACAGTATGAGATACATAACTCAGAATATAATGAGATGTGTCAAATTCTGCACCTCCATGTCTCACCTCTTCTCCCTTTAATCGGTGTAAAACGAAAAACAAAAATGTGATAGTGGTATAAGCTTGTGCCTTCTAATATTCTGCACCAGATGTAAGAGACGATTTCTTACATTTGTTTGATGCAGCTACGCTCCAGCAAAATGGCACAATGTGTCAGAACTTCTTGCCAACAAAATTGCTTTTATACAGAGCTCCTCCGGTCTCTCTCCTCCAAGCCCTTTAATTAGAAGCATTTCCCCACTTAACCCCACTTTCATTTTTGTGCCGAACCACACTGAGAAGTAACGTACTGAGCAAAGTTTCTGTAAAGAACTGGTATTCATCAAGGGCATCTACAGAGTCCAAAGGAGTACTGAATCCCACTAAGGAGGTCTCCTACAGAACTTCATCGTCCCAGTCGTCCTCTTCCTCCTCCTCCTCTTACCCGAGGTTCTACTGCATGGCCTGACCTAACCCGTTTCCTTCCTCCTCATCACTCGGAGTTTCCTCTTGGAAAGCAGAGAGCATGTTCAGCATGTTTACAGCCCGTCACCAAGGGAGACTTGCAGCTCCTCCGTCACACAAACACATACACACATACACACATACACACACACACACACACACACACACACACACACACACACACACACACGACTTAATGCAACACAACACTATGCATACACATGAAGGCACATATATTGTGTTAAGCTCAACTCAGACCAATGTTTTGCACACACACACAGATGAAATGCCATCCTTCACAATGGTTTATTCGTGCAGTAACAGACACACATTTTGTATACACAAATCCCAAACTCCATCTCCTGGAAAGAATGGCACATACTGTACGTGTTACAAATATTGCTGCAGCTACACAAATGCAATTCCGATATATTTATTTCGCAGAATTTTTTTAAATGATAGTTTATTCCCTGTGAATATTTTATGTGTTAAAATCGAGACATGGTCTTTTTGTGATGCTCACGTAACACTTGTTTTAATATGACCATGTATTCTTTCTATGCGAGTGCTGTAGGGGTGTTAAACTATTTACATAAGCAACAGAAAAACACACTACCATTGTACTGTATATCCTTTGAACCCTTCTTTGTTTTCCCTTTAATGCTACATACAGTACAACCCTACAAATCGATCCCTAGCCATGTCTTATTAATATGCTTCTTTTAACATGCAGGATAAAGCCTGCAATTCTCTATTGTAATGCAACATTTAATATCTTTTTGTTCCAAATAGATTATTTTTGTTAGGAGTTACATACAGTGTTTAAAAATAAGAAGTCTGTTGACAAAGGCAAGTTAAAATCCTGAATCCCAATGTGAAGATTAGCTAGTCTTTCCCAGGCTACAAGCTTAATGCTCTATCGTTATCTTCCCAATAATTGATGGCTTTATTATTAAAGTGTGCTTAGGACCGAGGACAGAGGATTCTGGGATGTCACGGCTGTGCTTTTTTCCTAATGTTGCAAATATATTACCATCTCGGAACATTCCTGGTATACCAGTCGGTCTCAGTACACCCAGAGCCTGTCTCCCTTCCTGAGAAAGGAGTGAGCCAGAGGTTCTTACCGTTTTCCTCAGTCTCAGTCTTTGGGTCCTGCAAGGATGGCCGCTGGTCAGGCTGCTCACGGCTTGCACACACCTGTCTCAGCCCAAGGAAGAGAAGCAGAATCGAAGGTACAATGAGGGAAACAACAGCGTTGACTGATGGCGGTCGGTTTGGAAGCTCCATCAGAATGCTGAGTCCTATTATACACACTTTCCAGTCATGCAGCCTACAAGACAAGCAGCAGATCATAAGACAGACATGGTGCATAGAGCCTCACAAAAAATACTGCTAAGAAGCTTCTATCAAATTCCAAACATTATCATGAATTACGGCTCATTGGTACAAACCCCAGCACGAGTGGCGACTCATCACATACATCACAAATATCACCATTAGTGATGGCTCAACGCATACAATAGAAGCATTAATGCAGCATACCCCCTATATTGAGAATCTTTTCTTTGTCCGAAATCTGAACCAACGTGCCCACTGGTGCGGATCCATACTGTTCTTAGCTCCTGGGACCACCTGGTACCCGTGATACTTACCTTTTTATGTGCCAGTAAAATTAAAGCTAACCGACTCGTCCAATAGGAAGCCGCTGTGTCCTGCCCTGATGACATTGAGGATTCCTATTTGGTCTGAAGGAGTGAGCCTTGGATGGCAGCCATGTGGATTACACAAAATGGTCCAAACATACAGGTACAAAAATGGGAAATATCTCAGGAACCCAGGGGTTAGGGTTCAGTTACAGCAGGGGTGTCCACCTCCAGTACTACAGGGCCACCAACAGGTTAGGTTTCCAAGATATCCCTGCTTCAGCACAGGTGGCTCAGTCATAATGACTAAGACACCTGTAAAGAGCAGGGATATCCTGAAAACCTAACCTGGTGGTGGCCCTTGAGTTTAGGAAAATGGATGCCTTGAGAAAGCTCTTTTTTAAGTGCGAAACGCGTTGGTGGGGCAACACCACTGCTCATTTCTGTCCCATGACCAATAAATAACTTTTTTAATGGAAAACACACTTTCCCTTTCATAATAGTTATTTTTTTCAATTTTGGATAATTTCAGTAGTGCTCTGTTACTCCTTCCAAATAATCTTATCCCGGTGGCCCTTGAGGACAAGAATTGCACACCACCTCCACCGTCCCCTACCCCCAAGCTACAGGGACCCTCCAGTTTCAGAGTTTGTTAAAAAAAAAAAAAACAGCAGAAAAACAAGGTTAAGTAGTGGGGATTGTTGCCTTAAGATGGGCGACAGGTCATAATTTGCAAGAGAATCTTCAGTACACATCACAGCGACACGATCAATGCACACATGTACCCTCCATATATGAAGTTCTGAAACGGTCAGCTTTACTTGCCCCAGGAAGCAGTCTGTATCATTCACCCACTGATTGACAAACTGTGCAGTGATGGGCTCGGAGCTGAGAGGGAAGCGAATTTGTTCCAAGGTGTTCAGGAGCAGAGCTGGGTTATAATACAGAGATGCAATGACCACCTGCAGGCTCATGGTCCGCAGTTGACTGGACTTAACGCCTCGTGTTAATCTCTCCAGCACGGCCTCCACGAAGAGTGGGATACACTAAAGAAAAAGACACGGCCACTCACTAAATGCATTAAAGACTTCCAGGGTAGCAGCGGAACAGAGAGCCCAAAGAGCTATTCGAATGCAAAGATTAGGAATGTCTTCTGGTATATGTGACCCATCTATTATCATTATCACCGTATAAAGCGCCAACATATTCCACAGCGCGGTACAATGGGGGAACAGGATGATATCAATGACAAACAGAATAACATACCAAATACGGACAAAAAAAGCACAAAGAAATACAAAAAGGTGATGAGCGCCCTGTTCCTCAGAGCTTAGAATCTAAATGTTGAAAGCCAAATGTGGGAATAAATGAAATATTACCCAGCCATATACACACCTGCTCTCGCCCACGCCTCTCTGCCACCTCTTCCCCTGCTAATTGTGTTAATACTGACTAACCTTTAAAATTCGCCTCACAAATCAAGCACCCCAAGAGCCTGCACTCACGGCTACTGTCCCACACCCACAGTCACTCCTACCAACCATTGAATCCAAGCACTGCCATCTACAGCACTTATTTCCTCATCTGCTATCTCTGCAAGTCTGCCAACATCGCATTTAGATTGTAAGCTCTTCAGGCAGGGATTTACTTTCCTATTGTCTGATTTTGCTGCACTTATTGTATTATTATAATTCCCTGTACTGTATTCTTTGTGCCGAGTACACTTGTAGCGCTATATAAACAAAGATATACATACAATTATATTACATATATCACAAAGGTTTGGTCCTGAAGAACTTTAAAGCGAACTAATGCCAGTGACATGTTCAATGGGTTATGTAGGGATGTCTTAGTTTGCTTTCCCTTCGCTGCAGCGTGTCTCCAGAGGGAGTGTTTAAAAGGTTCCGCGGCGGCCCGACAGCATAGGGCGCCGCCATATTGTTGCGCAATAGTTAGGGGCACTGTAAGAGCGGCGAGAGGTCGCGCATGCGCAGTGCGCGAACGGCTGGCCAATAAGAGGCTCAGCCAGTAACTACGACTCCCAGGAGCCTTAGCGAAGTCACCTGACGCCAGGGAGCGAATAGGAGGGCGGAAAGGTAAGTGTGGGGGAGAGGCCACGCTAGTCAGAGGGCACCGGAGGAGCAAGGGGACAGGTAGTGTGGGTGCAGGGGGTTTCGTGACCCACCTGCATAGGCTAGATCTTCCCCGTAGGCCCCAGGATACTCCCTGAGTCACCGTAGATTGTGGTGCTGCAGGGACGCCCTGTAGTGATAGCTACATCAGCCCTTACTGTATAGCAGATAGGGACAAAGTGTGCGGAGCCGAGGTTGGTGCTAGTCGTCTGGGACCAGGCTGCTGTGCATCGTGAAATCGTGAGAGACTGCGCTGGATCGGCGGATCCTTTTTGAAGTTGTTACCGGTCACCCCAGTGACCGGAAGGTATTTACTAAAGTGCACCAACACCGGTCAACAGGCGCTGATCCCGCCTTAGGGAACACTCTTTGGGGACACTAAGTGGAGTGGCCAAAGGACTGAGCCTATATACATAATTACAGTTACATGGACACGGTGTGGGGGCACGCGGTTACAGGACATTGACATTTCTCCTTATGAGAGTGGCCAAGCCACCAGGGTTATATATATTAAGTAGTTGGTTGATGTGTTACATGCGTTCTTGTCATAACTATGCCATAAGAGTCAATCAGAATTACAGTAAACAGTTACAATCGTATGTGTGTAGCTATTGTTCTTACCCAAGGGAATCTTACGCAATGGGGATCCTGGGTAAGTGGAGGCGCTGCCAATAAGAAAATTGTTACCCCAGGCTCCCAGCTAGCGGAGGCCCAGATCTCCTGGAGCCAACAGGTGTGTACAGTACCCGTAGTTACTCTAGAGCACTAGAAAGAGGGCTACAGTTACATCTAGATGATTGATGCTTTTTTACCCAAATATGACACCTTTAAGTATTTTTAAATACTGCTTCAGTTAGTGTGTAAACTTGGTGATCTGAGACCTGGGAAAGGTGTGATTTCCTCTGGCTGCTCCCTTTTTTCTCGTGGCCATGTGCAGCAATTGCTAGCACAGCCAAAGCCCTCTTCTATCTCCCTAGCCTTATAACGTACGTATGCATGTCTTTATTTGTATAGCGCCCCCATGTACATACAGTAGCGCTTTACAGCAGCAATACAAATAGCATAATTGGATACATAAGAATATAATATGACATTAGGAAAGGAGTCCCTGCTCCGAAGAGCTTACAATTTAACTGGCAAGTAGGAAGAACCTGCAGACACAGTAGGAGTGTGTTGTGGTAAGTACGACTGCAAGGAGGGATTGTAAATGTATATGAGATGTATAGTACTAGCCAAGGGAGCTACCCAAATACTTCATTAAGGGGGCCTGTATGAAGATAGGCATTAAAGGTGGAGAGAGCCAGAGAGAGACAGTGTGGTATTGAGGGGAAGGGAATTCCAGTACACACACACACACACACACACACACACTACTGTAATGCGGTGGGTAAAACACAAAATAACAGGTGCATTACTCCACAACCCAGAATCCTTATTTATAAAGGACTAGGATTTTACATGTTCCATAATTATAGAGAATACATGGGCAAATAACAGTTACAAGCACATATCTTCTGCGAAAAGGTTTTAGATTCATGCCTGCTGTACAATTTATTCACCAATCTGATCAAAGTAGAAAGAAACCAAAAAATCTTTCAGTACACACACGCAATAAAATCACAGTAAAATATGTATATACTGTATCTACCAAACATATAATAGAGTCACTGCATGTTAAAATAATTAGTTTATTTTGATATCCAGGGCAAGTTTGAAATCTTTACGCTTCTAACAGAGAGAGCAAACTTTGAATGCAGATGGAAAAAACGGCATGCGAAAAATGTCTAGAAATAGTACGTAATTAACAGCTCTGGATAACAAACCTAACCATGAGAAATGGGGGAAGAGCAGATGGGGGGGGGGGGGAATGAAAAAAAATGAGACACAGAGAGAGACAGAGAGTGACGAGAGTGACGAGAGAGACAGAGAGTGACGAGAGAGACAGAGACGAGACAGAGATACAGAGAGAGAGATACAGAGAGAGAGAGAGAGATAGATACAGAGAGAAACAGAGAGAGAGAGCGATCGAAAAACACAGACAGAGCAAGACAGAGAAACACAGAGAGAGAGAGAAACACACAGAGAGAGAAGAGACAGACAGAGAGAGACAGGCAGACAGAGAGACAGACAGACAGAGAGAGACAGACAGAGAGAGACAGACAGACACAGAGAGAGACAGAGATAGACAGACAGACAGAGACAGAGAGAGAGAGAGAAAGAGAGAAAGACACACACACACGGCTAGGGTTAGTGTTTAATTGTAATATAGGGCCTCATGCACTAAGCGCAAAAAAAATCTCTTCAGCAAGTGTTGCCGATAGGCATGATTTTGGCGATTTGCCCTCGCAGTATTCCGTAAGGGCCGAATCCATGCCGATCCCTGCCGAATCTCCTCAAAAGCAAAACGCCGATGAGCCGGTGACAAAAAATCCTGACTCCCGATATCCTTCCGATAGGCCGTTTCTGCGGATATGTGTTTGCAGCAGAGAGAGACCCGCCGCGCGCTCTGAGCAAACATCGGCAAAATAAAAACATATCAAAATAACTTTGACTCATGGTGTACATGTGCAGGGGGTCTCCGGAGCTGAACTGCATTGGTTTCAGGTCCGGGGAACCCCTGCTTCCCGAGATGCAGGCCCCTTTATGAGGTGCCGGTTTCCCTCTGCATTTAAATGTCCCGATCACGTGACCATGGAATGTAAACAAAGCAGAGGGATACCGGCACCCCATAAAGGGGCCTGTATCTTGGGAAGCAGGGGGTCCCCGGACCTGAAACCAAAGCGGTTCAGCTCCGGAGACCCTCTGCACATCTACACTATGAGTAAAACCCATATATAAATAAACAATCATTCCTTACCTTTGCGGCTATGTGCTATGGTAACGAAGCAGCATGAATGTATTTTTAATAATAGTGTACTGTGAGCAGGGGGTCCCCTGAGCTGAACCGCATTGCTTTGTGGACCAGGGACCCCCTGCTTCCCGAGTTACAGGCCCTGGTACGTGTTATCTGGTGGCAGTGTCGCCGCCATCTTTATAGCATCCCATTCGCGGCGTGCCCGCTATAAATATGGCTGCGACACTGTAACCGATGCCCCAAACCGGGGCTTGTAACTCGGGTAGCAGGGGGTCTCTGAGCCACAAAGCAATGCGGTTCATCTCAGGAGCCCCCCTGCTTCCGCACAATATTATTAAAATACATAAATGCTGCTTCATTACCATAGCGGATATCCGCTAAGGCAATGAAAGGGTTAAGACAGAGTAGCATGTTTATTGGGGACATTTGCCCCCAATAAACATTGCAATAAACAACATACACACCCTGTGTATTTAAAATACATAAACACCAATCAATACATTAAATACATATAGCACTCACCCATTTCCGGCTGCCACGACGAAGGCCATCCTCATCTTCATCCTAGCCATGCCGCCTCCGCTGCTGCAAAACATACACAAGAATAAAAACATCCAATGTAATATCCCCTAACCCCTTAATCATCATAGCGGTTATTAACCGCTACAGTCATTAAGGGGTTAACCCACCCTCACCCACCACTCGGGAGGCCTAAATACCCTCCCACACTAACCCCCCACCCGTGAGGCCTAACCACCCTCACCCACTACCCACAAGGGAGGCCTACCCACATACCCTTGGGGCCAATAACCCCTCCCCCCACCCCCGGTACCCACAATAAAAACAATACACTGCCCCACAATAAGCATCATTCTATTTATTAAATACATTATCCACCCCTTGTGCCCCCCTCATAAATACATGATATATTCTTTTACATACAGGGTTCATACCCCAGCCCCACGCTAGACCCCGGCGGGCTGGCGGGTCACCTGACAGACCTACAGGGTACCAGCAACTTGTTTCACACAGGTTCTGGAGGCCTGTTGGTGGGTCCCGCCAAGCACCATGGCCCTCAGGTGGTCTCCTTGGGTCACCATGGGCCACAATTGGGACCCCACTGTAGGCCAGCGGATGTCTGGGAGCCCCGGGTCAGACCCACAGGTGTCTGCAGGGCCTCGGGCAGTTCTCACGGGGGTCTGGGGAACTCACGAGTGCTCACTACGGGTCCGCGGTGCCCCCACGGATGTGGGACCACCGGTTCTTCCCCGCAGACTACGGGTCCGCGGTGCCCCCACAGACATTCAATACATACATCCCCCCCCCCAACACCTACAGTACAATAATGTGCAAAATAACTATTATCCAGATAGGGGAAGTCTATCCCTACTCTGATTGGGTCTAGTACCATGTGACAGGCTTTCAATGACGTCACATCCGTTCTCCCCCAAGCCTCTGTCACATGGTATACTAGAGCCAATCAGAGTTGGTATGGAGTTCCCACGCTCTGATTGGCTACTGTACCATGTGAGGCCGGCCATGTTTCTTTTCATGACGTCATCTGAAAGGCAATTGAAGCAAAGCCATTCTGATTGGCTGTGCTTTCATTGCCTTTAAGTGACGTCATTTTTTTTTTCTCGGCCAAAACACATGGTTTTCACAGCCCAATCAGGGCCGTGGGAACCATGACGAAAATGTGACGTCATAGGCCTTTAAAAGCCTATGTCATCTCATTTTGAAGGCAGACGCCGAGGAGGAAGGACGTGGCCGAAGAAGACAAGAAGACCCCGGAAGAGAGCCGCAGATAAAAGAAAGAAGAATACAGATGAAGATGGATTACAAATAGAAGACCCGTGGATTGTTTTGGATTTTTATTTCAATGTGTTGCAGGGTAAATGCAACTACACACGCAGGTTCTTTGGATAAGGCTTATTTATTTAGCCTTAATTTATACAGCACACAAAACAAAAATAGCTTTTCATCAGCAAACAAAAGAAAAAATTATTTTTCTTCAGCAGACAAAACAGTTTCTCTTTATCAGACAGAGTAAAAATAAGGCAACTACTCTTTTCTATGCAGGAGACAGACAGTTCATAAACCATGTACTTTGCTAACAGACCTTGTATCAAGCTGTTCTCTCTCCAGAGTTTTAGGGGATTTTCCTGTTTCAGATAGCATACAACAGACAGACCTTCTATCAGTAATCTCCTCTCTCCTGAACAGCTAGGCCACATGTGTCTACAGCCTGGGGTTTTTAACACACCTTGATTAGGCAGCTGGGATCCAACTAATTGTTCTGAGGTTCCCAGCTGAAGTTAACCTAATCACTGCTGCACTGCAGACTAAACATAGGTCTGCCAGGCATATAGCTGGTGGCTTTTATTTACCCTGTCACACAATGTTTATTATTTTATGGTTTTTTATTTTATGGGTTCCTGTGCGTGGTGGATTGGTTCAAGAGTAAGCTGTTCAACGGGAGTCGGTGAGTGAGTCAAGTAATGGTAAGTAAACTAAAGAAATGTATTTTATTTAACTTGTTCTTTTTTTTGAAGCTTTTTTACATGTGTATTTATTTATTTTTGGTATATCATTTCTTGCCACTGTATGTATGTATGTCTAGATCGATATATGCAAACAGGGTAAGAAATGATGTTGTTTTAAAAGCTTGATTTGCTGTGTTTTAAATTATTTTGGCTATGCTGCTATGCATAAATCTGTGTATCATGTATTTTAAAATTAGATAGATGTAATTTTTGCTATTGTATGGTGTACTTTAGGTCAGGGTGAGGCTTGCTTTTGTATATTGTATTCTTTTTGGTACTTATATTTTATCAGAGGATAACTTGTTCTGTTCAACGATTGAATTAGTTAATTGTTTAATTGTTAGGGATGGAATGTAAATTGTTTAGGGATTTAATTAATGAATGCTAATTGATTTATGGTTACTGGATTGGTTTAAATAGTATACTTGTTTGGATGTATTGGTATTTTGTTTGGAATATGTTATTGTTAACATTCATTTGCAGAATGTATATGGTACATAGATTGTATGCATCATGTATACAATGTAAATGCAATGTTTTCAGTGGCATTTGTGGCTTTTGATTGGCATTTGAGGATTTTGATTGGAAGATCAGATTGGATTATTAAAGGAAATTGATTTTATTGTATTGTGTCTGTATGGAGAAGTGGTATTTGTAGTAGAGCATGTTTTTGATAACCCTTCTACATTTATTTGTATATTGGTTCATCATGTGTGTGTGTATATATATATATATATATATATATATATATATATATATATATATATATAAAATCAAAAAATAAATAGATGATACCGTTCTGTGGCTAACGAAATGCTTTTATTTGTGCGAGCTTTCGAGATACACTGATCTCTTCTTCCGGCGATGTTACAATGAATGAAGCAAACAAAGGGAATACTTAAAAACAGTCTCTCTTGGAATGTTATCTGTGCTTGTCCTTCCCCGGGTGTAGATGAGATTTATGGCTAGAGGTGTTAAATGGTTCCTGAAAGAAAGTGATGTGTGTGTGTGTGTGTGTGTGTGTATCTGTGTGAATATAAATTAATGGAGAGCCCACAGTGTATACAGTGCTTTACAAAAGGGGTGTGTGGAGTGGGAGTTAATAAAAATGGTGTGGGTAGGTGTGGAAATGTGGGAGATAGTAGCATAACTAAAAGTGTGTGTGGATACTATGTGGTCCCTATTGGTGTATAGGGATGGAAAAACAAGGAGTATTGGTATGTGTAAGAGACAGCTGTGTGTGCATACATATATATATATATATATATATATATATATATATATATATATATGTGTGTGTGTGTGTGTGTATACTGCACCGACACACTTTATTCGAGCAAATACCCAATATGTACCTGGCAGATACCTGGAATGCGCCGCTCCTCACCTCTGACAAGCCCCGTTGCGTTTGCCTTCCCAGCCTGGGTTCATTCCTGGCTGACAGGCGGCTGATCTGTTAAATGATAATGATTAGGATTTAATAGGTTGCAGTGCTTCGCGTGTCTACCAGATGGCATAAATTCATGAATTGTAATGCAGTATATATATATATACTGTGCAGTATTGCAGCCAGCGGGAATAAAATTCTTCAATCCCTGCCTGGAAAATAACCCAATGCACTCGGGCAGAAAACAGTCACAAACCTCAATACACCCGGGTATACCCGAATTCGTGGGACTAGCCGAGCTCGAATAAAGTGTGTCGCAAGTGTATATATATATATATATATATATATATATATATATATATATATATATATATATAGTTGCATGATGAAGCCACTGTACAAATGATTGGGTGAAGGGTGGGTATCGGGCCAGTGTGGCTTAACCCCTTAATTACCTTTGCGGTTATTATCCGATAAGGTGTTTAAGGGGTTAATTAATATCTGAATGTAATTGCAATGTATTGGCTATGTATTGGCTATGTATTTTGTGGGCAACGAAAGACAAGAATGTTGCTGGCGACGGGGGCTTCTTATTGATGAGGTCAGTAGTACTTTATTTATTTTAATATGCTAGTTAATGTGTTTAATAATGGGCAAATAATCTATTATCCCTATCTGGATAATAGTTATTTTGCACATTATTGTACTGTAGGTGTTGGGGGGGGGATGTATGTATTGAATGTATAGGCCAGGTTTATTTTTTTTACATTCAGGGTTGGTTCCTTGGTTCTGCGTGAGACCTCTGGAGACCACCTGCGGTATCCTCGGGTATCTCACGGGTATCAGGCTGGTGGTTCCACGGGTGACACCTGCGGGGATGAACCGGTGGTCCCACATCTGTGGGGGCACCGCGGACCCGTAGTCTGCGGGGAAGAACCAGTGGTCCCATATCCGTGGGGGCACCGCGGACCCGTAGTGTGCGGGGAAGAACCGGTGGTCCCACATCCGTGGGGGCACCGCGGACCCATAGTGAGCACTCGTGAGTTCCCCAGATCCCCGTGTGAACCACCCGAGGCCCCGCAGACACCTGTGGGTCTGACCCGGGGATCCCAGACATCCGCGGGCCTACCGTGGGGACCCAATTGTGGCCCACGGTGACCCAATGAGACCACCTAGGGGCCATGGCACTTGGCGGACCCACCAACAGGCCTCCAGAACCTGTGTGAAACAAGTTGCTGGTACCCTGTAGGTCTGTCAGGTGACCCGCCAGCCCGCCGGGGACTCGCGTGGGGCTGGGGTATGAACCCTGTATGTAAAAGAATAAATCGTGTATTTATGGGGGGGCACAGGGGGTGGGTAATGTATTGAATAAATATAATGATGTTTAATGTGGGGCTGTGTATTGTTTTTATTGTGGGTACTGGGGGTGGGGGGAGGGCTTATTGGCCCCAAGGGTATGTGGGTAGGCCTCCCTTGTGGATAGTGGGTGAGGGTGGTTAGGCCTCAAAGGGTGGGGGGTTAGTGTGGGAGGGTATGTAGGCCTCCCGAGTGGTGGTTGAGGGTGGGTTAACCCCTTAATGACTGTAGCGGTTAATAACCGCTATGGTGATTAAGGGGTTCGGGGACATTACATTGGATGTTTTCATTCTTGTGTCTGTTTTGCAGCAGCGGAGGGGGCATGAACAGGATGAAGATGAGGATGGCCTTCATCGTGGCAGGCGGACATGGGTGAGTGCTATACGTACTGTATTTAATGTATTGATTGGTGTTTATGTATTTAAAATGGGCACATTCACTATTATCCATTTGTGGGTAATAGTAATTGTGCCCATTACTATACTGTATGTGTTAAGGGGGGGGTTATTTATTTATAAGTATGTATGTGTTTTGACATTAATTTTGGGGGGGGCACATAATTGGTACTGCAGGCCTGCGGGTAACACCCGAGGGCCCCTGCCGGCCTATAGTATCATTGATGTGCATATATGTGTATGTTAGGGGTTATAGGGGTTGTTGGGGTAATATATATATATATATATATATATATATATATATATATATATATATATATATATATATATATACACAGTGTTCGACAATTATATACATTTACACGCCCGGGGCATGTGGATTTAACCTCCGGCTCTCTGAACAGTGCCTTCGCTCCTCCCCCGCCTCTCAGCAACTTTCCCTCCTCAGCGCTTCCACTCCTCCCCCTTCCGGCAGCCAGCCCCTTCCACGCCTGTCTGCCTCAGGCCCCTGCAGGGCCATCTGTCGCCCCTCCCCCCTCCCATCGGGCCATCCGCTCCTCCCCCCCCACCCCAATCTCTCCCGGCCTCCGTGACCCCCCCTCACCCCAATCTCTCCTGGCCTCAGTGACCCCCCTCGCACCAATATCTCCCGGCCTCCGTGACCCCCCCTCACCCCAATCTCTCCTGGCCTCCGTGACCCCCCCCCCCCCGACACCCCAATCTCTCCCGGCCTCCGTGACCCCCCCTGACACCCCAATCTCCCCACTCACTCCCGATCTCACCTCCAATTCCGTGTCCCCGGCCTCCGTGACCCCGCGTGGCAGCTCGGATCAGCTTGTTGTGAGAAGATGGTCTCCTCCTTCACCATCTTCAGCCACTGAGCTGAGGCTGCCGCTGCCCTCATGTTGCGGCGTGTCTGACACCCGGTGACCAGCCGCATCACTAGCCCCCCCACTCCTCTCTCCCCTGTGTCCGGATCCCTCACTCCCACCCGGTGACCCGCAGTGACAGCCGCCGAGGCCGAGGGCGACATCCGGCCTGCCGCTTCCTCGGCTGTCACAGAGACCGGAGACCACAGCGATCCACAGTGAGTAGGGGGGGGGGAGGAGTGTGTGTGTGTGTGTAGGGGGGGGAGAGAGAGAGAGTGTGTGTGTGTGTAGGGGGGGAGAGAGTGTGTGTGTGTGTGTGTGTGTGTGTGTGTGTGTGTGTGTGTGTGTGTGTGTGTGTGTGTGTGTGTGTGTGTGTGTGTGTGTAGGGGGGAGAGAGAGTGTGTGTGTGTGTGTGTGTGTGTGTGTGTGTGTGTGTGTGTGTGTGTGTGTGTGTGTAGGGGGGAGGGGGGAGAGAGAGACCACAAGTAGTCAGTCACCCACCCACCCAGTCACCTACCCACCCACCCAGTCAGTCACCTACCTACCCACCCAGTCAGTCACCTACCTACCCAACCAGTCAGTCACCTACCTACCCAACACCCAGTCAGTCAGACACCTACCCACCCAACAAGTCAGTCACACAATACAAGTCAGTCACACACCCACCCACCCAACAAGTCAGTCACCCACCCACCCAACCCAACCACCCAAGTCAGTCACCCACCAAGTCAGTCACCCACCCAACAAGTCAGTCACCTACCTACCTACCCACCCACCCAAGTCAGTCACCTACCCACCCACCCAACAAGTCAGTCACCTACCCAGTTAGTCAGTCAGTCACCTACCCAGTCAGTCAGTCACCTACCCAGTCAGTCACCTACCCAGTCAGTCACCTACCCAGTCAGTCAGTCACCTACCCAGTCAGTCAGTCACCTACCCAGTCAGTCAGTCACTCACCTGCCCAGTCAGTCAGTCAGTCACCTGCCCAGTCAGTCAGTCAGTCAGTCACCTACCAAGTCAGTCAGTCAGTCACCTACCCAGTCAGTCAGTCAGTCACCTACCCAGTCAGTCAGTCAGTCACCTGCCCAGTCAGTCAGTCACCTACCCAGTCAGTCAGTCAGTCAGTCACCTACCCAGTCAGTCAGTCAGTCAGTCACCTACCCAGTCAGTCAGTCAGTCACCTACCCAGTCAGTCAGTCACCTACCCAGTCTGTCAGTCAGTCAGTCAGTCACCTACCCAGTCTGTCAGTCAGTCAGTCACCTACCCAGTCAGTCAGTCAGTCAGTCAGTCAGTAACCTACCCAGTCAGTCAGTCACCTACCCAGTCAGTCAGTCACCTACCCAGTCTGTCAGTCAGTCAGTCACCTACCCAGTCAGTCAGTCAGTCAGTCAGTCACCTACCCAGTCTGTCAGTCAGTCAGTCAGTCAGTCAGTCACCTACCCAGTCTGTCAGTCAGTCACCTACCCAGTCAGTCACCTACCCAGTCAGTCAGTCACCTACCCAGTCAGTCAGTCAGTAACCTACCCAGTCAGTCAGTCACCTACCCAGTCAGTCAGTCAGTCACCTACCCAGTCTGTCAGTCAGTCAGTCACCTACCCAGTCTGTCAGTCAGTCAGTCAGTCAGTCACCTACCCAGTCTGTCAGTCAGTCAGTCAGTCACCTACCCAGTCAGTCACCTACCCAGTCAGTCAGTCACCTACCCAGTCAGTCAGTCACCTACCCAGTCAGTCAGTCAGTCACCTACCCAGTCAGTCAGTCACCTACCCAGTCAGTCAGTCAGTCAGTCAGTCACCTACCCAGTTAGTCAGTCAGTCAGTCAGTCACCTACCCAGTCAGTCAATCAGTCAGTTACCTACCCAGTTAGTCAGTCAGTCAGTCAGTCACCTACCCAGTCAGTCAGTCACCTACCCAGTCAGTCAGTCAGTCACCTACCCAGTCAGTCAGTCAGTCAGTCACCTACCCAGTCAGTCAGTCAGTCACCTACGCAGTCAGTCAGTCAGTCACCTGCCCAGTTATTCAGTCAGTCAGTCACCTACCCAGTCAGTCAATCAGTCAGTTACCTACCCAGTTAGTCAGTCAGTCAGTCAGTCACCTACCCAGTCAGTCAGTCAGTCACCTACCCAGTCAGTCAGACACCTACCCAGTCAGTCAGTCAGTCACCTACCCAGTCAGTCAGTCACCTACCCAGTCAGTCAGTCACCTACCCAGTCAGTCAGTCAGTCAGTCACCTACCCAGTCAGTCAGTCAGTCAGTCACCTACCCAGTCAGTCAGTCACCTACCCAGTCAGTCAGTCAGTCAGTCACCTACCCAGTCAGTCAGTCACCTACCCAGTCAGTCAGTCTCCCTCTCTCCCCCACTCTCTCCCTCTCCCCCACTCTCTCTCCCTCTCCCCCACTCTCTCTCCCTCTCCCCCACTCTCTCTCCCTCTCCCCCACGCTCTCTCCCTCTCCCCCACGCTCTCTCCCTCTCCCCCACTCTCTCTCCCTCTCCCCCACTCTCTCTCCCTCTCTCCCTCCCCCCCACTCTCTCCCTCTCCCCCACTATCTCCCTCTCCCCCCCACTCTCTCCCTCTCCCCCCACTCTCTCCCTCTCCCCCCCACTCTCTCCCCCCCCCCCCCAATCTCTCCCTCTCCCCCCCACTCTCTCCCTCTCCCCCCCACTCTCTCCCTCTCCCCCCCCACTCTCTCCCTCCCCCCCCCACTCTCTCCCTCTCCCCCCACACTCTCCCTCTCTCCCCCACACTCTCCCTCTCCCCCCCCTCTCTCTCCCTCTCCCCCCTCTCTCTCCCTCTCCCCCCTCTCTCTCCCTCTCCCCCACACTCTCTCTCTCCCCCCCACTCTCTCTCACTCGCCCCCACACTCTGGATCTGGATATCTTATTTACCCTATATATCTTAACTGCCCTATACTACACCGAAATAACCTATAATGCTTTCTTCCAAATATGACTCAAGCTTCACACGGAAGACATCGGAAGACAGGTAGGGAACACATCCCCTCCAATGTATAACATTGCGGGAATGAGGGTACCTGGACATTGAGGGACTGCGGATCAGGCAAGATCACAGGCGGGATTGCTGCTTCAGATATTGTGAAGCGGGGACGTCCAGACACTGGTTATGGGGTTCAGGAAACTAGTGATTCACACCTGGCTTTTATTTCTAGATCCGACATATACACACACACGTAACAAGGACTAATTGTAGTTGGCGGGACGATTTGCCGAAAAAATAGCTTTTCGAGACTGCCGATCAGCTCCGATAAGCACCGAAAACAGGATCGGGGCTACTAGAATACAGCCGATTTAAAAAAGTGGCGAAAGGTGCTGAAAAGTGGCTTCTCGCCAGCCGCCTGCCGATAATTTTTTATCGGGTCAAAAAAATGCCGATTTTGGCAAATTCTCGGCGCTTACTGAATACCAAAAGCATTTTGTGGCGATAAAAAACTTTTCGGCGCTTTGTGCATAGAGCTCATAGTGTGAAAACTTTATCCGAAAAAATGAAGTATGGACAGCATGTCTCAGAGTGGGGTGGGCAATGAGCCTTAGCAGCACCCAGTTCCAAATTACCTGATCAATTCCTCGGCCTTTGCAGTGCAAGACAATGACCTCCAGGAGCTTTGCTGCGTGGCACTCGGCATCTTCCCCGGCTTCCCCTGTGAGTACCTGACACAAAAGGGGTGGAAATGAAGCACCACTAGGCTACACCTCTTCCTCACCCCCTTCAACCTCCCACTGCTGCCCTAAGCCCCTTCTTGCCTCACAACCAAAATGACAGTTCACCAGAGCCCCACCCCCTCACAAACACACACAGTCTCTGCCCTTACACCGCAATTGCAGGACCCTTCATGATCCAAGTATTGAGCCCTCCAAAAACAATGTCTAAGCAGACTGCTTGCAAAGCTTAACTGAATGGTGGAAAACATTACTTGTAAAATTCTCTGTTGCTCAGCCCCCACATGCAATCACAGGCTCCTAATTCCCACCGTGCTCCCACCCAGTGTGTTCTCCTTTCCATTTGTCCAACTGACACACAGCTGCTCACCTTCTTACACATGGTGTAAATAATCTCCAGGTGTTTGGGGCTTGACAGCAGAGTCTCTGTATCTACTGTGATGTAATTGTGAAGAAGAGGCATCATATCTGAAGTGAATAAAAAGGAGGGTCAATGACACAGGCAGGACCACCACCTGCATCCTGGGCATCCCCACCCTGGGAATCTCTACCCTTGAGCTTATGCCTGCATCTAGGCATGTGCCACCCCGAGCACCCACTCCACCTGACCTACTCTTTGGACACACCCTCATTATGTTCTATTCCAGTCACACTCATCCAGGCAGAACGCCAGCCACCCTGACCCTCACCTTGTCCAAGGCACAGTCACCTCCCCCACAGTGTTACGGTATCCGGCACTCCCTCTCCCCAAGCCTTTTGCCTTTCACACTGGTGATGCGCTGATTGTCCTGGTTTACTCTGTGTGTTGCCTTGTAAATATGTCACACACAGCTGGCAAGTTGAGTTTTTCAAAGCATCTCTCACAAGTGGACAATTTAAAGGTACAATTCCCCCTCCCCCCAGCCCCAATCAAAAAGGTAACCATCACGAAATGAATCTCATTGTGATGCTTATAAAAGATGACAAACCTTATTTCTTAACTTTTCACAACTGGTTTTGATTTGATTTTTAATAGGCCCAAAGCCTACAGTAGTGTACACGCAGCAACCTCTGCCATTTATTCTAAGGCCGCCTCAATAGTAGGTGCGCGCTCGCGACCGAGCGCATTGTCTGTACTTTAAGAGATCCGTGGCCTGCAATTTTGCACTATGGTGGGCGTGCCCGTGATGTCACGTGAGCAGTTCGCCCTCATTGGCTGAACCGCACACATAACCTGGCCGTCGCGCTGCAAATTCAAACAAGTTTGTCTCGCCATGCATTGGCCGCCTCGGCGCTCACGTGCACGATCTATGGACACGCACATTGGCCTCCAGTTGTTTGTATTTGGCACTCGCGCCGTCTGATCCACTATGGACGCGGCCTAACTTGCTCCATCCCGCCATAAAGCACAGACCTGTTTTAAATGCCAACGTCTGAGGCTTCTCAACAAAACTATTATCCCGAGCCTCTCAGATAAGGGTCTTCGAAAAACCGTTGTTTCACAAAGCTAACTTCAGTCCTAGGCTCTTTTTTTCTGGGAGTAAAAACACAGTTTAAAGATCAATGAAAGAAAGGGGGAAAAAAAAGTAGTGAGGTCAAAACATGTATATCCTATTGTACAGTATAGACACACACACACCTTTACATTTAAGTTCACTAAACCCTTATTAAAAAAAACAAGGTAGGGTAAATTTATCTGCTGGTGAACCCTAGGACTACAGAGCTCCTCAGTCTATTAGATGCGGGTGTATACCTTAACGGATGTTATTGCATCACTGAGTCACCCTATGGTGAGAGGAACAGATTTCAAAAGGACCGAGCACGACGACAGAGACAGAGTTTGACAGGAGATAAAAAAAGGGGCCCACTCAATACACCCAATTTCCAATCTGTTGCAAAACATCAGATCTTATTTGTTCCTCGACAATTTTGAATTCCCTTACTGTAATACCCTCTCGCTTCACATTTCCTCTAAACCTGACTGAACTGTGTGCTCTAAAATAGGTTTACCTCATCCTTTACACACAGTATTTGAACGTTTCAGTAACCCCCCCCCCTTTCTTCGTTCTCTCCTCCAAGTTCTAAATGTTGAGGTCCATGAGTCTATCCTGATACGTTTTATGTAGACCAGTGGTGCTCAACTCCAGTCCTCAAGCCCAACCCAACAGTTCAGGTTATCCCAGCTCCAGCACAGCTGGCTCAATCAGTCCCAGCTCCAGCACAGGTGGCTCAGTCAGTCCCAGCTCCAGCTCAGGTGGCTCAGTCAGTCCCAGCTCCAGCACAGGTAGCTCAATCAGTCCCAGCTCCAGCACAGGTGGCTCAGTCAGTCCCAGATCCAGCACAGGTGGCTCAGTCAGTCCCAGATCCAGCACAGGTGGCTCAGTCAGTCCCAGCTCCAGCACAGGTAGCTCAATCAGTCCCAGCTCCAGCACAGGTGGCTCAGTCAGTCCCAGATCCAGCACAGGTGGCTCAGTCAGTCCCAGATCCAGCACAGGTGGCTCAGTCAGTCCCAGCTCCAGCACAGGTGGCTCAGTCAAAGACAGAGCCTCTGATTGAGCCACCTGTGCTGAAGATGGGATATCCTGAAAACATGACCATCTGTAATGTGACGAATAAAGATATATTAAATTAAAGAGCACCGGTTCAAGTACAGATCCCTGAGGCACTCCACTAGTTACTTGCTCTCCTCTGAATCTACTCCCCATACTGAAAACACTCACTTGCCTCTCCTTCATCCAATGCCTTCTTCATTTAGCCACTGAAAAATACTGATAAACAAGTTCTCCACCCGGATCTCTTATCATAATCATCCAGTAAAAATATCGATCAGAAGTGTTTGACCTTAGTTCAGCCCAGCAAATACAAGCTGCTTGGAATCATGCAAGTTATGGGACTTAAGTTATTTAATAATACTATCTTTTTAGCAATTTTTCTATGAATTTCCCCTCTGGCCTGTAGTTACCTGCCTCCTCCCTACTTATAATGTAAAACAAATATATAATCACCGCGCTTCTCCATATAAGGAGCATGCAGCTGGTGAAGGATTTGGCCATACAAAATGTGCAAAACAGAAAGTGAATCCCTGCGCTTCTCCCTTTGGGATAGCAATCAATTGGTTATATATATATATATATATATATATATATATAAAATCTACTCGCCACACAAAAAAATCTACTCGCCACCTAGTACCAAACGTGTGCTGCTTGGGCCAATATTTACTCGCCCGGGGGTTAAATCCACTCGCCCGGGGCGAGCAAATGTATAGGTTTGTCGTTATATATATATATATATATATATATATGCAAATACAACTGTATGCTCACCTGCATGTCTTAGGCAGGTCTGCAACCCCGCCTTTCCCCATTATCACCCAGCATACAGCACTTCCACTGCAGCAAGGGATTCTGGGAAATGACATGCAAATGAGCACACAGTGTCACTTTTTGCCTCAAAAACCATTTTTAACATGGTTCCCTATAGGCAACTGTGCTCATTTGCATGTCATTTCCCAGAATCCCTTGCTGCAGTGGAAGTGCTGTATGCTGGGTGATAATGGGGAAAGGCGGGGTTGCAGACCTGCCTAAGACATGCAGATGAGCATACAGTTGCATTTGCATATTTGCTTTCCTGTGGAGGGTTTTTGTCACTTTTTTTTACTCACCATAACTTTACTCAGTATTATGGTATATATATATATATATATATATATATATATATATATATATATATATACAGTATATATAAATATATAAATATATAAAGCTGTGACCATGCAGCAAGCTTAAGCCTATAGGGAACCATGTATAAAATGGTTTTTGAAGCAGAAAGTGGCACTGTGTGCTCATTTGCATGTCATTTCCCAGAATCCCTTGCTGCAGTGGAAGTGCTGTGTGCTGGGAGATAATGGTGAAAGGCGGGGTTGCAGACCTGGCTAAGACATGCAAATGAGCATACAGTATTTTTACATTTGCTAAATGCTTTGCTGTGAAGGGTTTTTGTCACTTTTTTTAACTCACCATAACTTAACTCAGTATGGTAAACCCCATCCTTTCGCTTCATTGCATAGCCAGTTAACCAACCCCACACTGATGAGACCCATTAAGGTCGAAACAGCTGTCTGTGGGTGGGTTTTCTGGCTATGCATCTTAACACTGGCTGTGCTCAAAGCTGTGACCATGCAGCAAGCTTAAGCCTATAGGGCTCACTCCGCCTCAGGCCAATGAGATGGCTCCCTTGGCCCACCCACCCCCGCACACCTCTCATTGGCCGGTGTGGTCTAACAGTATATACACACACGTCTCACCCCTCCGGATTGCCTGCCCCCCACGGCTCTCATTGGCCGGTGCGCTCTAACCCAGGGGTCCCCAACCCCTGGCCACACTGCTGCTGCTGCTGCCTGAGGTGAGGTATTGCTGGGGAGGGGGGGGGGGTGTTTGACCCCCCCAGCTCCGGTTTTGACCCTCTCCCAGCTTCGTTTTTGAGCCCTCCCCCAGCTCCGTTTTTGACCCCCTCCAGCTCCCTTTTTGACCCCCTCCAGCTCCCTTTTTGACCCCCTCCCCCAGCTTCGTTTTTGACCCATCACCAGCTCTGTTTTTGACCCCTCCACCAGCTCCATTTTTGACCCCTCCCCCAGCTCCGTTTTTGACCCCTCCCCAGCTCTGTTTTTGACCCCTCCCTCAGCTGCGTTTTTGACCCCCCCTCCCCACCCCCCCGACATACACAGTGACAGACACACTGACACACACAGTGACAGACACACTGACACACACAGGGACACACAGTGACAGCCCCCCTTGCCTCCTGCCTCCCCCTCGCCCCTGCCTCCCCCCCCCACCCCTGCCTTCCCCCCCCCACCCCTGCCTTCCCCCCCCCACCCCTGCCTTCCCCCCCTCTCCTGCCTTCCCCCCGCCCCTGCCTTCACCCCTGCCCCTGCCTTCCCCCCCCCGCACCTGCCTTCCCCCCGCCCCTGCCTTCACCCCTGCCCCTGCCTTCCCCCCCGGCGCTGCCTTTCACCCCCCTCCCGCCCCTGCCTTTCACCCACGCGCCGCACTCATGCCTCTGCCTTTCACCCACTTGCCGCCCGCACTCCCGCCGCCTCCCGCCTCTGCCTTTCAGCCACCCGCCGCCTCACACCCCTGCGCCCCACAGCCGCCGCCCTCACTCAGACACCTGCCGCCTCTCACCCACCTGACACTCGACACACACCCGCCGCCTCCCACCCCTACGCACCGACATCACTGACTAGCCGCCGCACCCACTCACCACCCACCCGGCGCCTCCCGCCTCACACCCACCCGCCACACTCACACCCCTATGCACCGACATCACTGACCAGCCGCCGCACACACTCACCAGACACCCGCCGCCTCACACCCGCTCACACCCTAGCGGGACTCCCACCCACAGCCAGCACTCCCCTACCCACCCGCCACCCATACTGAACACCCACCCGATGCCTCACACCCACCCTAGCGGTACACACACCTCACATGTTTACATCACCAAAATATACATTGTACTGTGGTGTGTTTACAATAAACCATTTTTAAACAACAATATCGTATTACATTTTCTTCCATGTTTCTTTTCAACTATTTATAAATAATAATACCTATTACGGATTTACATCCCGGGCAACGCCGGGTATATCAGTATATCTATATATCTATATATATATGGACTAACAAAAAAAGAAAAAGCAGCGCCTAAGGGGTATTACAAGTGTTTGAAAATATATAATATATTATTTAAAAAAATATATATAATGAATACATGTGCTATAAGTGTCACACTGACATATTCAATGTATAAGTGCCTGTGCATAAATTAAATTAAGTGCTTATTATTTAAATGACCTAAAATTCACACAATACAATATTGACAAAAAGAGAAACTAATAAAAATAAATTAAAGTGATAACCAATCCTTCAAAGATAGTTCATCAATAAAAATGGTGACGTCTGTAGAGGGGTCTCCGGCTGCTCTCAGAAGGGTAAACCACATCCTATGGAATCTGTAGAAAAAAGAGAGGAGAGAGCGCACGCCCCATAGTATAAAACTGTATATTTAACGGTGGGAAGGGGGAGGCGGGGGGGGGAAATACACTCACAAAGGTACAAGTGTTAAAAGCATTTCGTGATAATATCACCACCATCCGGTATCAATACTTTCATCAGACGTCCGTCAGTCTCTGCAAGATGAGGAGTCCGTGATCATCTGAGTATTCGGGTTGTGAGAGGTGTATCACCGAAGTCGTGCTGGAATCCCAGAGAAACTCCCTGCTGGATGGCCTCCGTAGTGTTGGGCGCACGAACCGGCCTGTTCTTGCGCACGCGTGATGACGTAATGTCCGTACGTTTGCGTGATGACGCTCCCTGACGCGTTTCGTCACTCTCGGGCGACTTTGTCAAAAGGTAGTGGAGAGGGGTTGAACGCTTGTGTATATATACACTGAATAGTGACGTAACAGCCCCTTGAACCAGCTGGGTCTGAAAGGTGAGTGTATAATAGTCAAATCTCCCTCCAGGTCTGAATCCACGGAACCAGTGGGATGGATGGACAGCTCGAAATTGTCAATGAGTTCTTGTGATAGTGTGGTGGAACCCGACTCCCTCAGTAAAGATGTTAAAGCCTCACAGTATAATTCTTCCTGCATCTCCTCTTCCAGTCCACGTGCTCATCTCTCTCCTCTCTCCTGTTCCTGCTGTCCACATGCTCATCTCCTTAGCACGTGGACTGGAAGAGGAGATGCAGGAAGAATTATGCTGTGAGGCATAATTATATATATATATATATACACACATGTAGATGGGATGATGGGATCATGAAGCGAGAATGAAACACGTGTTAGGGCGTCTATTTTTCCCTGACTCCCCGGCGGATGGACCCCTCAATTGGAAGATCTTTACCCTTTGGACATTTTACTATCACAGTGTGGCATGGATGGTCTCATGGACTATGGTAACTGATGTGAACTGTTAACCATTGTTGATCCCATACTAACAGTCTCCTTTTGGTACTATGCCTGGTTTGCCTTGATTATACCAACTGCATTTACGGTGTATGTATATATAGCCCTGGTAGGTTTGGGCTATTATTCTGTCCTCCTTTTGTGCAATAATCCCTGGTAACAGCAGGTTTGCCAGTAGTTAAGATGGGTTCTCCCCACTCACTGCAGATCAGTGAGGCAGAGAAAGCAGTGCAGTCAGGCCTGTGTCCAATAAGGGACAGGGGCGGGCTCTTGTATCTGTCTTAATGATCTGCATTTCCTGTATTGAGTCAGTTGCTCCTACCCTGAGAGGAGCTGAGTCTTACCTAACCGAGCTGTCAGGGACCTGGCAGGCTTGAGGCCCTCCCCCTGGGAGAGGCTGGTAGACTTTTCCCACTACTCTGATAGGGGGTAGTGGAAGAGCTAGGCCTGCTTCCAGGGTCCTGACTGGGAGTGAAAGGCCAGGGTCATCCTGAGGGAGAACTCCTGAGAAGTACTGCTGTGACTGTGTATGCTGTACAGTGTGCTGCAGAGGAAATAAAGTGTTCCTGATTATAAAGAAGCGGTTGTGAGACTGGAATCTCTCATCCCTGAGTGGGACGTTCTATTCCAGGGATTCCACCCCATATCCTGGGGCCTGCAATAGATGGAGGCACTGTCGCCGTGAGTACGTACTGGGTATGTCCCCAGAAGCCTGTCCTGACCTTCCCCATAATACCATCAAGCGGGAGACTCAGGAGTCCTGTAAGCCAACAGGTGCGCCACACTATTATGCCTTGTAACCAGAGTAGTATTTGGCCTAGGAGACCCTATTTGCGATTGGGTGGGGGAATACCCGTTACAATTGGAGGCACTGCTGAGATAATCAGGACAGGCTTTCAGCGACACAAAACAGAAAGATTGAAAGTATGCTTCCAGAACCAGTGCTGCTGAAAGGGAGAAGTCTAGGGGTAGTCAGGAGAACGAAAAAACCTCGAAAAGCACGCCCTAGACTGCCCTAAAGGGTGAATAGATCTGGAGACGAGGCTATTGCTGTTCGAGTCAAACCTGAGGTGGGTAGTCAGGATGCCTAGGGGGTGGCCTGGTTAACGCAATTAAGAGGGACCCCTGGATAGGAACCACAATACTGGCAGCCAAGAGGGGGAGACACAAGAGTACTGCACAGGGAAGAGCCCAGAGTACTACTAGCCAGTAGCCAGACTATGAACCGCAGAGCACGTGTACTGGACTGTTATCGTGTGCAGTATACAAAGAAAGAGTTTTGCCTAGCCTGGGGTATGCCGAGTTCACCACTTGCCAGAGGCTACATGTATTGCAGTGTTCACAAGAGAGCGAGTTCCCTGCCAAACAGTGAGGGTTGTGCTACAGCAGCGGCAAAGTTTATTTGAGCATTTGCCTGTTTTGTGCCCCTTATGAACGGGGCTTATTCCGGCTGGCGCCAAAACGGAGCCGCGAGCGAGCCGCATCTTCCCCTTCCCGCGCGTTTAATTTAAATGCCCCCCTCCCCTCCCCTTCCCCGAACCTCTGGCTGCTCCCCTGGCTTGCGCAAAGCTGCGCGCAGCGTCCCCCTTACCTCTGCTGCCTCTGCAGCCTTAGGGGATGCCGGGGAACCCTGGGCCGTGTGACCGGCGCCAGAGTGACGCGCTGCACGCGCCAGGGAAATCCCCAAATGAGCCGCCGGCTCCCCCACACCGCGGCTACGGCCGTGCTCAGATAAACATTGTCGCCACTGTACAGTGAAAATTGTGGGTTCACCTAAGATGGCGGCTGCTATATGCGATAGTGCACCGCGCGGTGCAAAGAAGCTAAAATGGCGTTTCCCGCCGAGTTTGGATGACGCACGTGCTGCGTGCAAAAAGACTGAGCAGATTATTTGCAGAGATTTGGCCGGGTCTGGCGCGAAAGCTAGAGCCCCGCCTATGTGCAGGAAGTGGCACGAAAGCAGGAGCCGCGGCCCCCTGCCCTGTGACTGGCTCAGCGAAGAGTCCACATCATGAGGTAACACCCAGTGACCCTCCTCTAATCTCCACCAGAGGGAGGGGTCACAGTGAAAGCCAGAGTCACGCCTTACTATCGAGTGCCCCTCCTCTAATCTGCACCAGAGGGAGGGGGCACAATGAGAGACAATCCCAGAGCTTTACCCAAACTGAAGGAGGAGCTGGATGCGAGCTGCTGCAACCTCAGACTGATGGAACATGGCGGGCCAGAGGAGTGAGCTACCCCTTTCTTTTGTGCCCGTGTATACATAAAGTAAGAGCAGGCGATATGGACTTTGCCTATTACTCGCTGCCAGAAGGTTTCCTGGATGTACTCACTGATGGGATCACAGCTTGCGGTGTTTGGGCCCTGACTGTGCATGCCTGGGAGAAGACCTTGCTTGGGGGGCTATTTTCTTTGTGAATGGGGCAAGCCATCTTGTGTCTAGCCCGCTAATGCCTACCATTGGGGTGTACCAAGCCCCGACGACTGAGACAAGTCCCGAGCCGGTTCCAGAGACCGCAACCCAAATGCTACCGGGTGAGGTGATTGAACCTGACGAGGCCAGAGCCGGTCCTCTGGTGTCAGCAAAGCCTGATGACCCAGCGGTTATGCTATGCGATGTGGGCCATGTCAATGTTACCCATGCGAAGGGCCCGTGCGCCCCAACAAACGTTCCTTAGGGTCTGTGCACCACGGTTCCAGAGGCGGAACTCACGATGGTGGAACCCACGGAAGAGACAGTGACTGCCCAGGGAGGATGGGGATCGCTATCGCTGGTGGCGCAGAAGCGGGACCGCTTCGTGCCGATTGCCGCCAGTGACTGCGAAGGGCCCCAATGTCATTCCCCTGTGGAGATGTCCCTACCTGCATCGTCGGACGATGAACGTGATAGCAGTTCAGCGGGGGTGAGGCGCCTACCGGCGGACCCCTACAGCGGTGCTGCAAGAAGAGAGCCACTTACTTGTGATGTGGAGCGGGCTCCGATGGAGGAGGCCTTAGAAGAGGCCCCGACCAAGGCTGTGGCGAAGGAGTCCGGAGATGAGGCCCATCCCAGCGCCTACTTCCGCAAGAAAGACAGCGTCGAGCTCCCGGTACCCCGTTCTGCGGATGATGTACTTCCTGTGCGGGACCGGACACAAGATTACGCGACCTCGCGAGAGGATGACGTCACTTACAAGGCGACCTCCAGAGTGGACTGGGACTGTGCTGCGACCGCTCCGGTGAGTTGCGTCCTCTCCAGGCGAGAAATGGACCACTACATTTACAGGGTGGTAGACCAAGGGAAACGCTGGCCTGTCGTGGCTGCGTCCAAGCAACCAACGTCCCCTGTGGTAGGCCGTGGCCTAGCTGAAGCCAAGGACTTTGCCCCGGATACTGTTGCTTCCTATGCCCCAGTCTCTGGCCCCATTACCCCTGCCATTGCCCCTGTCCCATCTGGTTCGGATTTCAGATACAGTCACCACGGGTCACTGGGTGAACAGGGGGTCCCCAAGCCATTCACTGATTACAAGGACTGGGTGGGTTTGGTTCAGGTCTCTGGGGAATTGGGTAATGATGTTGTTCATATTGTACCTGTTGCTCGGGTAAAACCCTATGTACCTCCAGTGTCTGACAGAGTTGTCAGAAATCACCAAAAGTCATTACTTTATTTTCACCACTCAGTAGAGGGGGGAATTGAGTTTGAAATGGGTTTCCACTGATGAGGACAGGGGATATAGTTCTGATAATGAAGAAAGGGAGCCTTTCATCTCCAGGAGATGCCTTAAGAAAGTGTATGGGCATGATCCTCTCCGACCATTAGCACCCATGTCTAAATTATGGGATGATTGTAGGTGTCCAGTATGCCACCCCAAGTGTTATGGTACTTCTGCTCCAAACCCAGTGGACAATGCTGTGCGCAGGCCACCCTAAGAGGGTATAGCTAGTACAAGTGAATACATATCCTGAGGGTAGTAAAGGAACCTGATCCCAGGTATTACTGTTAGTAGCGGATTCTCCACGTTGGGAGTAAAACTAATTTTTTTGTGTCACCATCTAAGGAGGGTGTATAACCTGCAAATGTAATAACACTGTATTATGGTGAATAATATGTCATGTTATTTTGTTTTGTACAGGTTGTTCACCTGCAGGATTGACCCGCAAATTTAGGTCCAAGTGGGGACCATTGGATTCCACCAGAGGGAGAGTATAGTCCTGGTAGGTTTGGGCTATTATTCTGTCCTCCTTTTGTGCAATAATCCCTGGTAACAGCAGGTTTGCCAGGAGTTAAGATGGGTTCTCCCCACTCACTGCAGATCAGTGAGGCAGAGAAAGCAGTGCAGTCAGGCCTGTGTCCAATAAGGGACAGGGGCGGGCTCTTGTTGTATCTGTCTTAATGATCTGCATTTCCTGTATTGAGTCAGTTGCTCCTACCCTGAGAGGAGCTGAGTCTTACCTAACCGAGCTATCAGGGACCTGGCAGGCTTGAGGCCCTCCCCCTGGGAGAGGCTGGTAGACTTTTCCCACTACTCTGATAGGGGGTAGTGGAAGAGCTAGGCCTGCTTCCAGGGCCCTGACTGGGAGTGAAAGGCCATGGTCATCCTGAGGGAGAACTCCTGAGAAGTACTGCTGTGACTGTGTATGCTGTACAGTGTGCTGCAGAGGAAATAAAGTGTTTCTGATTATAAAGAAGCGGTTGTGAGACTGGAATCTCATCCCTGAGTGGGACGTTCTATTCCAGGGATTCCACCCCATATCCTGGGGCCTGCAATAGATGGAGGCACTGTCACCGTGAGTACGTACTGGGTATGTCCCCAGAAGCCTGTCCTGACCTTCCCCATAATACCATCAAGCGGGAGACTCAGGAGTCCTGTAAGCCAACAGGTGCGCCACACTATTATGCCTTGTAACCAGAGTAGTATTTGCCCTAGGAGACCCTATTTGCGATTGGGTGGGGGAATACCCGTTACATATATAACATATGTATTTGACATCAGCATGTATTAGGCAATTTGGTGCATGTGTTATCTATGCTTGCTGTGTGGTTTTATATTTACTTGGGGTGAGGCCGGCCTTGTAGGTTCAAGGGGTTATTGTTAACCCCTTGTTCTACATATATCTTGTGCTTATTGGCTTTTTTCCCTTGCCTTGTGTATTAGGGGTCCATCAGTATCTTCAAAGCGGATTTCCCCTGTCTGATACATATTCTATCACAGGAGGATGTCAGGGTTTGTTTTAATATTTTTTGTATTTTATATTTGATTATTTGTGCTGTTAAATAAATCATAATTTTCTTTGATATTTGTTCTGAGTATACTTGAGTGCTGAGTTGAGACGCTTTTCTTTTTCTTTTCATTGTTATATTACTTCTAGTCCATAGCGTTAGTGGTTATTATATTACTAATTTAAGTACTCATTATTTGCTTAGTCTGTTGCAAGCAGTTTGTCTTGTTGATAGAGATATAGATATAGATTTATATCTCTATATATATATCTATATATCAACCCCGTTATAGCGCAATCCGCTATAATGCGGATCTGCATATAACGCGGTTTGGGCATGGACCCCGAATGTAAAAAAATTATTATTATTTTTTTTTTAAATGTAAGGTTTTTTTTTGCACGCACACACACTCACAGCACGCACACACACTCACAGCACACATACACACTCACAGCACACACTCACAGCACACACTGCTCACTGCACACACTGCTCACTGCACACACTGCTCACTGCACACACTGCTCACTGCACACACTGCTCACTGAACACACTGCTCACTGAACACACAGCACACACACACTCACAGCATACACTCACAGCACACTGCATACACTCACAGCATCTCACACAGTCAAATACGCACACAAACACACACACACACAGAGACACACTGTCTCTATAAGGGAGCTTGCTCTCGCAAGACGAAAGCAGAAGCAGGAAGCAGAGACAGGGAGAAGAGCTGCCAGATGCCGGGTAAGTGCTGCGTGCTGTTGCCGCTGCCCCACCGGGTCTGGGAAGGCTGGGAGTGTTCTTAGGTTTCCCCCTCCGGCGGGCACAGTACCACCATAAAACCCCCGAGGACCGCACTATAAAGAGGTTAAGCTGTAGATATAGATTTATTTTTTTAACGGCAACTTAAACTGCAGCTTTACAATAGGCAGCCATACTTTGAGAAGCAGTATTTTCACCGATCACGGGCGAATGGATTGATCGGCAGCTTAAATAATTAGATTTTCTTAAAATTCAAGAAACTCCTGCATTGATTAAACTGAGCACGAGGGAGATTTTAGTTACAGTTCACTCCCTCAGAATTGGTCGTCACACAATAATATTCAGGAGCTAAACCTATTTTTGTTCTTACAAACACAACCTGAATGGAGTAAAATCTCCTGAGAAACAGGAGAGACAATTCCGACTCATTATTTTCTTCTTAATTCACACATGAAAACAACTGCATTGCTATGCAGCACCCTAAAGGATTTGAGAACATTTGTAGCAAACAAAACATTTCTGGTGTTATGGGTCTCGGCTACATTTCTCAGGCGCTACATTGAGAACTGGTCTAGTACATTTTGTCATGGCTGACCATCTGCACTTCGCCGCTACTCACCCCGTTGCCGGGATGCTCAGCCGCCGGCCGCTTTGCCACTAAGGTAAGTCCCGACATCTAACACTTACCCTAAAAAAACCCAAACCAACGCTACCTCTACCATAAAAACTTGAACCCCTACCCTTAATCCACTTTACCCTAAACTCTTACCCCAAACCTCCTACCATAAACCCCCTAACTAAGCCCTTACCCTAAAACCCCTTACATTAACCCCCTACCCTAACCGCTAAAGCCCCTTTAAATTAACCCCCTACCTCAACTAGTAAAACTCAACTTAGAAGCGGCTGGCAGCGAAGGTTCCAGTGGCAGATCGGCCGCAGAGGGACCCTCCGCCGCAGCCAAACGATGGCAGTCATTTGATGTTATCGTCTGATAAATTGTGTTCCCTTGTTTTTTTTTAAAATGTTTAAATCATTATAGTTTACTTAGTTTCTAAAATAACTTGGTTCTCTCCCTTTTGTAGGGTCTTCTGGTTCATTTTTGTTCCGTTATATAGATAAAGTTGGCAGAGTTATTCTTGGTCGTTATGTTTCATGACTATGCCAGTTTTAATCTGCTGATAAGATGCCTATTGCAGTATTATGTGCTTCCTGGGTTCAGTCTTGGCTGTCCAGGTAAGAAGCATGATGTGTCGTGGGTGCTTTCCCCGTTTTTTTTGTCTCGTGCCGGTCACAAAGTTGGCATGGTTACTCTACTCCTGTGTTTCGGCTTCCTACCAACTCTTTTTTTGCTTGCTCAAATGTATTTTCCCTTGCGGTTTATTTTTCGATCAAATGCGTCTCAACAGGTTATTCTGGGGGAGGCGGGGATGGGGGGGGGCTAATGCTATGCCACTCAACATAACCTTCACTGCATAGTCTCATGTCTTTGCTTATGATAATCCATCAACATAAGAGATTTAATAGCCCTCAGAAACGTAGACTAGCTACTGTATATCTAACTATAGAACAGAAGCAGCGGACGTCGTTTTTATACAAGAAACGCATTTTAGCAGACGTTCTTCAGCTACTTATTTTCATCAGCAATACTCCCAGGTGTTTCTCTCCTCAGCACCAGCGAAGAGAGATAGTGGTTGCCATTCTGACAAATGATAATATCTCTTTTAAAATCAAAACAGATTAAAACAAAAAAAGAGGGCAGATACATTTTTCTGGTTTGTATGCAACCGTAGGTGGTCCTCTGGTAATATTAGCCAAGGTTTACGCTTCTATCGCTTCGAAAGTTCTCTTTTTTGAGAGCACCTTTTCTTTATTAGAGGACATCAAAAAAGGTCTCATCATGGGTGGTCACTTTAAAACTGTCCTTAACACTAAATTTGATTGGTTAAAAGATCTGGAATTGGTAGACATTTGGAGGAACTTGCACCCATTGGCCATAGATGATACTTTTGTCTCAGTGCCACATAAATCATACTCTTGAATTGACATGTTGACATGTACTTGGTGGATACGCGCTTGGCCTCTCAGATTCAGCAGTCGCGTATTCAGATTACATGGTCGGATCATGCTACGATAGATATTCTTATCAATCTGGCCCCGCGCAACATGATTCATCAATGGAGAGTGATCACATCTGTTATGCATCCCCAGGTATTATTACAATGAAAAAATGACCTTGACTTCTCCGACACAAACTGCTCAACTGTATGGGAAGCGTACAAAGTAATCAGAGGTTCGTTTGTAAAAATCGCCTCTCATATGAGATAAAGGTAGAATGAAGAGAATTGAAGCTTTAAACTGGGAGCGCTCTCGTTTGGGGACTAGCCATAAATTCACTCAGGATTTTTTTTTTATAGCAATAATTAAAATTTGTGGTGAATAATTGTATTTAATGTCTATCAGATAAAACTGCACAGGCCATGAGATGGACCTCCCAGAAATATTATGAAAGGTATAATAAAGGTGTGTGTGTGTGTTTAAATTTTTTTTTGCAGTTCCCATGAAATAATAAATATACATTTTTTATAAAATATTTGCGTGGGATCTCTTATTGTAACTACTGTATGTTATTTAGAGTTTAGTCTAATTAGTCTACACAGTGCAAAATCTACATCTGTTGCTGTTGTGTGCAGGCACAAAAGGATTTCTCTTTGCCCTCAGTCTGATTCGTTGCTGAGGGGTCATGTGACCCTTCAGCACGCTTGAAAATCACTTTTGCCTGTCTCCCCAAGCGCTGAGCATTGGCAAGCGCTGAGCATTGGCAAGCGTACGTCCACATGCACAGCGCCAGAGTGGACAGGCACATTTTATTACATTAATGTGATCGCTCCAAGTGCGCGTCGCGGCAGCACCCCGAGACCCACCTTAAAACACACATGCTTAAAGAAGCGTATGAGAAGCTCCGTGATTAATACTGTACCTGATACATACAGTATACCTTGACCCCCTGCAGACACACTTACCAGAACGCCCTCCTACTGTCTCTGTACATTCTTCCTACCTACCAATTAGATTGTAAGCTCATTGGAGCAGGGATTCCTCTTCCTTAATGTTACTTTTATGTCTGAAGCACTTATTCCCATCGTGTTATTTATATTGGTTGTTATTTATATGATTGTCGTTTGTATTACTACTGTGAAGCGCTATATAAATAAAGACATACATACAAGAACAGCACGATAACAGAACTCATAAGTGTCAACTGCAAAAATAATCGGAGACCCCAATATAGCGTCCGTGCATGCAAGATGATAAACCAGAGAGAAGAAAGTAATATCAGCACGGCCACCAGAATAAAGACTCAGATCCTTGGAAGGAAATGCATCCGCCATCCTCGTAGGGAATAGCAAATTGAAATTGGCCTGGACAACGTCACTCAAACTGACCCAGAATATTGTGGATTGCAGATATGCGTGAAGGAAAACTAAAGATGAATGATTCCAAACAAGAAAACAGTCAAATAAAGTAAGTCTTCACATCCCGATTGTAATTTAGGGGTTCAGAGAGGCAAGTCTCAGTGCAAGGGACAGCGCGGTAGGCAAACAATTCAAATTTAGGAATACTTGCGAGTCTCTTAGCATCGCCATTTTGAAACAACTCTTAGCATCTCTCAGGGAAAGAAGTGTCCTCCTCCCGAGCATCAATACAGACTTTGTATCAGACAAGTTAGGTCCAAAATAGGCCTCAGAAGCTTGCCAGCCTGTAGTAAAATTTTAAAAAAAGTGACTGCTCTCTGTAAGGTGGACGGGTCTCTGCTGCCAAGTATTCCGGAGGTCACGCATACAAACACCACGATGTGCAGCTTCATCAGGCCCTGTGGAGGCACTTTTTAGTTATACTACAAGCCGCGGCCTTACTTGGACTGATTTGTTTTTATCCCTTTTTCCTTCCCGTTTACCCTCTCCTTGGTCTTTTTGTATAAATGTCTTACTACTATAATTTATGTTGGGTCCCTTTACCCTTCTCTTCTGTAAGCCGAAAATCTTGCAAATAAACAGTTATTAGAAAAAAAATTGATCAGTTAGACAAGGGCAAATAAACGAAACTTGAATTATCTCGAACCTGTAAAGTATTCATAGGAATCCCTCTGAAAGACTTTAAACAAGATGCCTAGAAGCTGCCACATCTGAGAGGAGATGGTCTGGTTGGTCAGACTGTATGCCAAAGACAGGATCTCCTCATAAAACTCTGCAAGAAATAAAAGGAATTCACAAAGATAGAACCAATTAACACTTTAATCTCACCAAATCCTAGCTATAGAAGTCAATAGGAAGTCCCGTCTGTTTATGTCAGTGTGTCACATTGCAGAGACTGCTTTCATGGGTCATAGGTTCCATCTGTGTCACCCTGTGGACAGAATCCACAGATCAATAGATCCCTTCTTTCTGCTGCAGAACAAACTGATTCCATGGGCGCTTTCTGACTGACTCAGCAGTTGAAAGACATGTGATGGACGTAACATTTCTTGGTCTCTAAATATTCTGGAGGCCAGGGTCATGTGTAGGATGATTAGCCCAGATAGGTTCAACTCGGCCCTCTTTCTAAAGCACAACAAGTCCTGTATCTTTTCTTCACTTTATTTAGGGAAAGCAGCAATAAAGACAGGCACTTGTGGAAGAGATGTTGGTGTAATGTCTCTCTGTGGGTGCTTTGTAGTTAAGGGCAGGTCAAAAGGATTCGGCCCTGCCACTGGAGCAATTACAGGAGGGGTACTCACTCAGCCAGTGTAGAAGGTGGAAAAGGAAGCCCCAGTGTATTCTGGGTAGCAAGATAGCCTGGGGACAGACCATCTGTGGGCAAGGCAGAGGGGGAGAAAGCAGACTAGCCCATTTGAGAGAAAGGCTGGGGTTGCTATAGCAACTCACAGAAATGTCTAAGGAAACAACAACATGTAGCAATAATGTTGCATGTTCTCATACAACAAGCTGCTGAGACAGGGGAAATAACAGCCAACTGAACAAGGAAGAAATGAATCCCATAAACTGAAAGGGGAGACAGAGGAATATGGAATCTAGTTCCAGGACACTAAATATGGATTCTGTGGTTCTTATGATGATCACCTATAAAAATATTTTTTTTTAAAAGAAGACGATCCGTTGAAGACAACTGTATTTTTGTAAGAGAATTGAAAACGATTGAAATAATTCAAAGTCTTTGTTACTTGTCCTTAAACTGTCATTCCCTATACTCTAATAAAACCATGCCATACTTTAAAAATACTTTTAAGTCTTCTGAAGTTTAGGGGAAGAAGTGGTAGGTTACATTGAAATAAAATGAGATATATCATCTCGTATGAAATGAACGGGAATAAGGGAAGGCTTACATTGAATTTACATTTAAGACACACTAGCACCGCCTACCTGTTCCTGCAAAGTACTATGGCCGACTCTAAACTCCAGTTTTGAAGCTAAGTCACTGTGTTCGCAAAAATGCAAATAAATGCTGGGGATTTACACGTAATTTCTCGCAGTCACGGGGACAGTAAACCTGACTACATCCCTACACATCCGCTTCTTCCCCACTGACCAGACGGATGCATCTTGGCACTAGGGAACCAAATCTTCTCTTTTGCTTAGCAACAGGGAAGACCAAAAGGCAAAGTGTACCAAAAAATAAACCCTGTGAGGAACAAATCTACCCCCTTGACAGGTACAACTAAAAATGGGGGTTTAAAGGAGAGCAGGGAGCCATATAAAGGGTGCTGGGTTCTCATTTGTTAAAAGATGAAACCTCCACCCCCCAACTGGGCAGGGCTTTTTCCCTTCAATTCCTAGTGGCATAGAAAGAGGAGCGATAAATTAGAATTACGGACACTAGTACTGTATAAATATTAGGCATGCATAACTCTACTCAGAGTTTGCTCTGGAGAGAGGTGATTAAAGCATGCAGTGTCGTACACTTCAGAGTAGGGCAAGTCCATATCCAAGGTGTTTGAAAAATTAGAGAGATGTTGGGTGGAAAGTGTGCAACAGCGAGTAAAGGAGAACATAAGGATTGATTTTGGTAAACTAAATGGTGGGTCAGGAACTTGTCAACCATAATTCCCTGCATACCTGGCAATAAGGTCATAGAAAATTCAAAGGCAGAATCCAATATACTTTAGCGTACTGTACCAAGAAAAGATCTCTGTGTATATGGCATACGCTGATCTAAAAATTAGCCTAGGTAAGCACTGGAATTTCATTTGCCGTGGGAGAGAGATAGTCAGAAGGAAAAAGGTTGGTGGTTACTGGATTTATTTATTTATAAAATGTTTTACCAGGAAGTAATACACTGAGCGTTACCTCTTGTTTTCAAGTATGTCCTAGGCACAGAGTTATGATGTGAAATACATGGTTACAAATACTGTACATAGTTACATTAAGTGAACAGGGTTATACATTATATACAAGACATTGATCCAAGTCATTTCCAGTTTGGAAGGAGATATCCCCAAAAGAAAACTTAGAGTAGTGGTGATCTATAGAATGGCATATGTATGGATAGGGGAAGCAGACCTGATTTTGACCATTCTAAATCTCCAGGAAGAATATACCATACTCAAGCTACGATATTCTTAGAACACATTCGTTAAAAAGGATATATCAGAACTAAACTACAGATTCTAAACTAAGAAAACCTAAAAGTAGTTGAGCCGAGTCAGATTGCTGTAAGGTCAGCCGTAAGAGGAAATACTAATCAAATTTGAACTGTTTACTTATGAAAATAAGAAAAATAGGAGATGGGGCACACGGATTTAAAAAATAATGAAAATGTATTCAAGCATGTGCTTTAATAAATGTATGCTTTAATAAATTTTCATTATTTTTGAAATCCGTGTGCCCCATCTCCTATTTTTTTTAAAAAAATATACACCTATATCAAACAATACAAAAAAAAACTTACAGGGGAGATTCTTGCTCTATGGAATTACCAACCAAGGCTGAAGAAATGTAACCTGCTGAAAATATATTCTTTATTGTAACAGCAGGGATGATGCAGAATTTGCTTGCCGTGGAGAGTGATGGAAAAGATTTCTCTTCCTCTAGAGCCGGGGTGGGCAAAGTGAGGCCTGCAGGTCGGATGATTGCCTATGGTGCAGGCGACTGAGGCAGCGTCAGTGGCAGCAGCAGCAGCTCGGCAGCTGAGACAGTAGCATGGCTGGAGCCCACCCAGGTGGTCCTAAAATGGAAGTTAGGATGGACTGAAAGTCGGGCCCAACTTCCATAAATCACTGTATGGGTGGACATCCAGCCACAGTGCCGTCACCTACGCACGCAGAGCATCTGCTGCTGCCTCCGTTGCCCGCACCCCATGTAGAGACCGGAGGAGAGGGGGAAGGGAAGTTGGGGAGAGGAGGGAGATTGAAGGACAGTGAGGGATAAAGAGGGTGAGTGAGGAGGAGCAAGGGGAGCAAGGAGGAGGAAGGGGAGGAGGAGAAAGGAGCAAGGGGATCAGAGTGAGGAGTGAATAGGGAAGATTAAAAAAAAGAAGAGTGATTATTAAAAGAGAAGAGGGAAAGTGAGTGAGAGAGTGAGGTGGGTAGGTGAGATGCCGGTTGCGAGAAGGGGAGCTATGATAAACTTTGCGAACCCCAGACTTTGTGTAGATTCTACATTATGTTTGCAGCCGGCAACGTTTACCCAAGCTTGTCAAGTGGCCCTCCAACCCCAAAAAATTGCCACCCCTGCATGATCTATAACACAAAAAAATATTATATGCAGTGTATGTGTAGTAAACCAATGTTTGGAAACCAAACAAAACCTGGGTTTGTGCATAAAGGCCAGCCAGGCTCATGAGTCCTGTTATTTAAAACATGAATATTTGAAAGATACCTATGATGTGTTTCTGCAAAACAAGGCCAATGATCTGTAAACATATTTCCTCCAACTGCTGTTTTACCTGAAAAAAAACAAAAGAGGCTACAATACCGAAAATAAAAGGTGTCCCAGTAAAGAATAATTTCCAGGCACAAACAAACAAAGCAGACAGTGGAAGAAAAGAGAAGGTGCTATGCGGGATCACTCAGCAGAGAGCAGTTAAAGGCAGTAGCAGAGTGCACTCACCTCCGTGTAATCCTCCACCACGGTCAGGACAATATCGATTGTGTGCAGGATGCCCATGGCCATCACTGTCTTATCCTCCACCTCTTCATACTCCTCACTCTGAAGAACCTTGACAAATATGTCAGCCTTGAAAGAAAGACACAGTGTCACACTGGTGTCAAGATGTGAAGCATAATATCACTGCAGCGTAATTGGATAACCAGGAGGTAAATTAAACTGAGGCATAATGCGGCTTATCACACATTTAGATTTTGCATCAAGAGCTTTCACATATTTGCCTTAGAAGATTAAGATGCACAAGATGGATAAAACAAGCACTAAGACTCCTAAAATAGCAGCTGATGAACCAAATATAAACCCTTGCTGTAAAGCAGCAGGGATAGCCAACTCAGGTCCTCTAGGGCCACCTACAGGTCAGCATTTAAGGATATCCGTTTCAGCACAGGTGGGCTCAACCAGTGGCTCAGTTGTTGACTGAGCCACCTGTGCTGAAGCAGGGATATCCTTAATTCCTGATCAGTTGGTGACCATTGAGGACTGCAGTTGGACACTCCTGCTGTAAAGTATGAGATATTCCTGAGTGTTTGGAATAATGGTGATGTCTGTGATGGACAGGACAGGCAGTAAGTAGGTGATGTGATGGATGCTAAAATATCCAGTTATTTTTCCCAGAATTCCAAGATTGAAATCACTTCAATATCACATTATGATTCCAAAACGACATGCATTGCAGAGAATGTTTTTACTGGACTCCAATATGCATTGCATTGACTATACCCAACATAAACGTGTTTTTCGATCCCATACAGTACCATATGTTATAGACGTCTGCTGTAACTAAAGGGTTAACATTTCTAAAGGCAGCAGTAGTTTAGCCACAGAGTATATGCCAATGTAGGAGTGGCTCAGTGAGTAAAGACCCTGACTGGCACTGAGTTTTAAGCAGGGGAACCTGGTTCAATTCCCAGTGTCAGCTCCTTGTGACCCTGGGCAAGTCACTTAATCTCCCTGTGCCTCAGGTACCAAAAACATAGAGTGTAAGCTCCATGGGGCAGGGACCTGTGCCTGCAAAATGTCTCTAAAAGGCTACGTAAAACTAGTAGCACTATACAAGAACATGCTATTACTATGATTATTAATAATGTATTCTACTCTACATATTTGCCTCTGCACCTTTCTCGTAACTTGCCCTTGAAAGCCAGGTCAAATCCATCCTGCAACATCCCTTACACACATGTAAAAGGTGCCGTGAAAGTTCAATTCTTAAGGGAAGCCTATCCAACATCCTCCTGCCCCCATACTGACACAAGCAGAGCCAAGCTGGCCCCATACTGCTCATGGAGACCAGCTTAAGAACCAATCTGGTCAGTCTCCTAGCATTATATGTTGCTAGCCCCTCGCCCAACATTACACCCTGCCCAGCCAGTCTCTCCCCCACTATACCTTGTGCGCTCACTCTCTCCTAGAATTGACTTCATAAGCTCATGTTTACAGACTCTTTTCTCTGTCAGTGTTCATAGATTTGTGCTACGTGAAGGTGAAAGAAAACGGCGCTAACTCTATTAGTGTACACTAATAATATACAGTGAATATTTTGACCAAATCAATTAATTGTTAAACAGTGATATTGTGTTCAAATAACGTGATAATATTATTGAAAGGTTCAAACCCCCTGCTCAAACCCAGCTGGTGGGGACTGGTTTCGCTAGTCCCACAAATCGTCACTCTCCAGTTGTAATCCAGGGGGAGCATGAAGGGAAAAGAACATAAAACAAGAAAAACAATCTAAGTGCAGACAATAAAATTCAAGTGATATAAATTCTGCGTTCTTTCTTGGCTCATATGTGATGTCTACTTACAAGATGTAAGTCAAAATCAAGCGGTTTTGACACTCAATGGTCTCTGCTGTGCAGGTATTCCCACCAGGTGATAGGGTCTCCAGCTCTCAGCTCCGCAGCAAAGTGTATGTAAAAGAAATACAAACCATAGTGCAGACCAGTATAATGTAAAAAAAACTAGACTTTATGGGGTTTAAAAAATGAACACTTACAATAAAAACAAGTATTTCAGGCATGTACCACAATCATTGTGATCAAAGAGAGAAGATTTTTTGGTTTACACTTCAGGCTCACCCGCCTCCTCCGGTGTGACTTGGTGTGGACCACCACTCTCAGGGACTTTGTACCTCCAGCGGTGGGCGCATTGATCCAGGTCTCTCTCCCCTCGTGGGTTCCCTCTTCTGTGGGTCAATCACCTTCCCATAACAGCTGCCCGCAGGCACTGTGGAGTTCTCCACTGGGATACAGCCTCTCGGATGGATGTTTCAGCTTCACTCGCACACCGATGCGTCACTTCCGCTCCGTCCCGATACGTCACTTCCGGTCGCGGTTCTGTGAGTATCTGTCAGTAAATTTCTCCTCTCTTCTCTCTCCTCTCTGGGCGGCTACCACTCTACGCGTTTCGCCAAAAAAGGGTGTGTGGCTTCCTCAGGAGTGTACCGCCCCCTAATCTAAGCCCACTTGTGAGAATAAGTAACATCTCCCCTATTATGGAAACAATGATAAGACACAATTTAACCCCTTCCCTGCTAGATAGAAATATGCTAATGTAATCATATACAGCATGAAAATATTCTGATTCAACCCTATATTACCACAGTTAATCCCTATTATATTACACTGTTTCCAATTTTTTTGGACAAAATTTAGATTCCATAGAATCACCCTCCTGACGATCAGATTACCCATAAAAAAAGCTATGAGTATTATCCGTTTTATCACCTCATATTGCGGTTCCAGAAAATAACAGGTTAATCCTGTCATGAGTCAGAGGTTTTTTTCCCTATTTGGAATCGCTCCTTCATGCATACAAAGGCACAGATGATAATAAGTGCAGACCAGTTTTTTATGCACAAGTGTTCCAGATCAAATTCCAATTAAGGAAGGTATATAATGTCACCTTAGAGTAGGGGGCGGTACACTCCTGAGGAAGCCGCACACCCTTTTTTGGCGAAACGCGTAGAGTGGTAGCCGCCCAGAGAGGAGAGAGAAGAGAGGAGAAATTTACTGACAGATACTCACAGAACCGCGACCGGAAGTGACGTATCGGGACGGAGCGGAAGTGACGCATCGGTGTGCGAGTGAAGCTGAAACATCCATCCGAGAGGCTGTATCCCAGTGGAGAACTCCACAGTGCCTGCGGGCAGCTGTTATGGGAAGGTGATTGACCCACAGAAGAGGGAACCCACGAGGGGAGAGAGACCTGGATCAATGCGCCCACCGCTGGAGGTACAAAGTACCTGAGAGTGGTGGTCCACACCAAGTCACACCGGAGGAGGCGGGTGAGCCTGAAGTGTAAACCAAAAAATCTTCTCTCTTTGATCACAATGATTGTGGTACATGCCTGAAATACTTGTTTTTATTGTAAGTGTTCATTTTTTAAACCCCATAAAGTCTAGTTTTTTTACATTATACTGGTCTGCACTATGGTTTGTATTTCTTTTACATACACTTTGCTGCGGAGCTGAGAGCTGGAGACCCTATCACCTGGTGGGAATACCTGCACAGCAGAGACCATTGAGTGTCAAAACCGCTTGATTTTGACTTACATCTTGTAAGTAGACATCACATATGAGCCAAGAAAGAACGCAGAATTTATATCACTTGAATTTTATTGTCTGCACTTAGATTGTTTTTCTTGTTTTATGTTCTTTTCCCTTCATGCTCCCCCTGGATTACAACTGGAGAGTGTTCATAGATTGCCACATTGCATTATTGTCTCTCACCTTCTGTTACTACCTTACACAATATCTTGCTGCCTTATAATCTTATACTATATTTGTGAAAGCACTGTATGCCTGTCTGGATGTCTGCATGGTCTCTGTCCCTAGGGGAAATCTCATTGGTCCCTTGGCCCACCCTCCCCCGCACACCTCTCATTGGCCTGAGGCGGAGTGACGGGCCAAAGGACACACACACACACACACACACGCACACACACACACACCCCTCTCTCTCTCTGTCCTCTCCCCCCAAACCATCACACTCACCTCCCCCCCTCCCCGGTGCTCCACTCAGCTCCCCCCCCCTGGTGCTCCGCTCAGCTCCCCCCCCGGTGCTCCGCTCAGCTCCCCCCCGATGCTCCGCTCAGCTCCCCCCCGGTGCTCCGCTCAGCTCCCCCCCGGTGCTCCGCTCAGCTTTCCCCCCCTGTGCTCCGCTCAGCTCCCCCCCCTGTGCTCCGCTCAGCTCCCCCCCCGGTGCTCCGCTCAGCTCCCCCCCGGTGCTCCGCTCAGCTCCCCCCCGGTGCTCCGCTCAGCTCCCCCCCGGTGCTCTGCTCACCTCCCCCCCGGTGCTTTGCTCACCTCCCCCCCGGTGCTCCGCTCACCTACCCCCGGTGCTCCAACAGGCAGTGGGCAGGCAGCCTGCAGCTGCCATGCGGCGCCTAAGATGGCGGCACCCGGAAGGACCCCCTTCCTCCCTCGCGGAGTAACTAAGATGGCGGCGGCCAGAAGGAGAGGTGACGTGTGTGTGTGTCTCACTGTGTGTGTATGTGTGTCACTGTGTGTGTGTGTGTCTCACTGTGTGTGAGTGGGGGGGGGACACTGTGTGTGTGGGGGGGGGGGACACTGTGTGTGTGTGTGTGTGTGACACTGTGTGTGTGGGGGGGGACTGTGTGTGTGTGTGTGTGTGTGTGTGTGTGTGTGTGTGTGTGTGTGTGTGTGTGTGTGTGTGTGTGTGTGTGTGTGTGTGTGTGTGTGTGTGTGTGTGTGTGTGTGTGACACTGTGTGTGTGACACTGTGTGTGTGTGTGTGTGTGTGTTACACTGTGTGTGAGTGTGACACTATGTGTGTGTGTGAGTCACTGTGTGTGTGTCAGACACTCTAGGGTGGGGACCGGAGCTACGCATGGGGGGGGGGTCCTGTCCACTGTCCCCCCCCCTCCCATCCACTGCCCCCCCTCCCGTCCACTGTCCCCCCCTCCTCCTATCCACTGTCCCTCCCCCCTCCCCTCCTCCTGTCCACTGTCCCTCCCCCCCTCCCCTCCTCCTGTCCACTGTCCCTCCCCTCCTCCCCCCTACCCCCCCCTCCTCCCCCCTTCCCCCCCCCCCCCTTCTCCTAGCGGGAAATTTAACTCATGGGCAACGCCTGGTCTTTCAGCTAGTGAAAGATAAAAATATGTATATCTCTTTATTTATATAGCACCATTAATGTACATAGTGCTTCACAGCAGTAATACACTTGACAATCTTATATAAATAACAAATAATACAAACAACAGATCAGTGCTCCAGACAAAAGTAACATTTAGGAAAAGGAGTTCCTGCTCCGAAGAGCTTACAATCTAATTGATAGGTAGGAAGGACGTACAGAGACAGTAGGAGGGCATTCTGGTAAGTGCTTCTGCAGGGGGCCAAGCTTAAATATACATTACATATAAAGAAAATATTTTCCCACTTACCAGATGCCTTGTCATGTCTACTGCAATGGGAGCCACCTCCTGGCTGTATTCACAGATCCTCTTCTGAATAACGTTGGTCAGGTCATCGTTCTCCGTCTCTTTGACTATGTGAAGCAGTTCTTGCATAACATGCCTGATGTATGGTCTCAAATGCTCTTTAGCTAGGAGACACAAAGCTGCAGTCAGGAAGTAACTACAAGACAACACAGCAAAGATCCAAATCACAAGACAGCCAATAATAAAGCAGCCAACCATGAGGCAGCAGCCAAATTACATGCAGCGAGAGAGCCAATCACAAGAAAGCCAAGAAAATAGAAGAAGAGGTAGCAAAAGAAAGAATGGATTCAGTGCCAAATACATGTCAGATTGATAACAGACAGAGAGTAAGGGGAGAACATTGTTAGATCCCGCAATTATCCCATCTAGGAACCATAAACAGCATAATGCTTCACAAATGTCCATCACTTGTCTTACCTGGCCCCTGGTTGCTTATCAACATCTGCAGTGCGATCGCAGCCTCCACTTTCACCGGCAGCTCTTTATCCCCAATGAGACTTTTCTTTGCCAACTCCACCGCATTTCTCAGGTTCAGCTCATTATGGAATTTTAATGTACTGAATGAGTGAAGGACCCAGCAGGACTGTAACACAAGAGAAAGAACATGTAAGACGTTGGGGTACAGCCACTCGCTTTATTTAAGTAATAATCCCTGAAGAACAGGGCATTACTGGCCAATAATGCCCTGGCTGGAAGAGTTGAAGGCCCGAGGCGAAGCCGAGGGATTTTAACCCAGCCAGGGCCTTATTGGCCAGTAATGCCCTGTTCTGAGGGGATTATTACTATTATAGGCTTATTATATATAAGGCGTAAATAATAGACATTTTTGTATAGTTAAATAGATTTTTTTAATTAAAATAAAATGGTAAATACATGAAACCACCTCTATATACTCTTACACTGCAGATATCTATATCCACACACTGCCACCCCCTCTGTGTACACACACACACACACACACAAACTGCTGCTACACACACACACACACACCACCTCTACACACACAAGCACACCACACACATCACAGCAGCTCTACATACACACACACACACACACAGACACACACTGGAGCTCTAGACACACAACACAGCACCTCCTCTACACTCACAACTCAGCAGGTCTACACACACACACATCACAACAGCTCTACACACACAAACTCTGCTGCTACACACACATGCTACACCCATAAACACTGCAGCTGACACTCACACACACTGGAGCTCTATACACATAAACACAGTAGCTCTACACACACATCAGCTCTACACACACACAAACTGCTACTACACATACAACACACACACACACACACACACACACACACACACACACACACACACACACACTGCACCACAATAAAAAATGCAGCAACTTACTAAAATTTGCACTCCCCCCCCACCTCTACACACAACACACAGCACCTCTACAACCCCCCCACCACACACACACACACAACACTGCACCTCTATACACAACACATCACCTCTACACACACAACATACACACACACAACACTGCACCTCTATACTCAGCACCTCTATACTCAGCACCTTTACACACACACACACACACACACACACACACACACACACACACACACACACACACACACACACACACTGCTGCTGCTACACACACATGCTACACCCATAAACACTGCTGCTGACACTGACACACACACACACACACACACACACTGGAGCTCTATACACACACACAGCACCTCTACACAGATATACAACAGCACACACACTGCTACTGAGACACACAGAAACTGCAGCCACAAACAAACAGCAGGCAGCCACTTACTTATTTGCCGACCCCCCTCTCCCCCAATTCAATTGAATCTGCTCAGAAAATCTCAGTCAGCTCGGGAGGGGGAGGAGTCAAACCGTGGCTGATACTTTTTGACCAATCCCCTGCCCTGTCTCAGAGCTGTTACTTCAATCTAACCAATCCCCCGCCCTGTCTCAGCTGTTCTGAAAGCTGATTGGCTAGAAATAAACAGATTGAAAACTGCACTTTGCAAACTGCTAAATTTCCGGGCATTACTGATTGGATAATGCCCGGAATTGTAACCAATCAGAAAGCAGGGTTTTCAATAATGCCCTGAATTTTACTGCTTTAGCTTATAACAGGGGTTGTCAAACCGCGGCTCTTCGGGCACGACCGTGCAGCTCTTCTAAGGATTTGTGGTGGCGGCGGTGAGGAGGATGCCATGCGAGGGCAGGTAAGTTTTTTTTTCTATGTTGAATGAATGGTTGCCGGGGGGCGGGACTTAGAATGCCGGCCGGGCCGCAGGGGATTGGCTGCAAGTCAGAGGGTGCCGGGGGCGGGACTTACGCTTCCGTCTGCAGAGCACACGTGGTGTGTGTGTCTCTGCCCGCTCATGGCTCCTCTGCGCGGTGTCTCCCCCCCCTCTGCCCGCCTGGGGTGATAGCAGGTGGGTTTTTGTGCCTTTGCCTCAACGTTTGCCTCCTGTCCTGGTGCTCCCTTTCCCCCCCCCCCCCCGGTCCCCTTGGTGCGGGAGATGGGCGCGGGAGCGGGCAGTGGTGGCTGCCCGGGGTGATAGGCTGCCTGCTGGGGGAGGGGGGCGTCCCGGCGCTCCCATCCACCCCCCTCCCCCCTTGGTGCGGGAGATGGACGCGGGGGTGGGTGCAGGGGGAGGCGGGGAGCCGCCTGCTCGTGGCTGCCTCTGCTTGTACTCCACTGTGTGTGTGTGTATCTGTGTCTGTGTGTGTGTATGTGTGTGTGTGTGTGTGTGTGTGTGTGTGTGTGTGTGTGTGAGTGTGTGTGTGTGTATCTGTGTGTGTGTGTGTATCTGTGTGTGTGTGTGTGTATCTGTGTGTGTGTGTGTGTGTATCAGTGTGTGTGTGTGTCAGTGTGTATGTGTGTGGGTGTGTGTATGTGTGTGTGTATCTGTGTGTGTGTGTATATCTGTGTGTGTGTATATCTGTGTGTGTTTATATCTGTGTGTGTGTATATCTGTGTGTGTATCAGTGTGTGTGTGTGTGTATATCAGTGTGTGTGTATCAATGTGTGTGTATCAGTGTGTGTGTGTGTGTATCAGTGTGTGTGTGTGTATATCAGTGTGTGTGTGTATCAATGTGTGTGTGTATCAGTGTGAGTGTGTGTATCAGTGTGAGTGTGTGTATCAGTGTGTGTGTGTATCAGTGTGTGTGTGTGTATCAGTGTGTGTGTGTGTACCAGTGTGTGTGTGTGTACCAGTGTGTGTGTGTACCAGTGTGTGTGTGAGTACCTGTGTGTGTGTGTGTGTACCAGTGTGTGCGCGTGTGTGTACCAGTGTACCCTCTGTCTCCCTCCTCCGTCTCCCTCCCTCCGTCTCCCTCCCTCCGTCTCCCTCCCTCCGTCTCCCTCCCTCCGTCTCCCTCCCTCCATCTCCCTCCGTCTGTCTCCCTCCCTCCGTCTGTCTCCCTCCCTCTGTCTCCCTCCCTCCCTCTGTCTTCCTCCCTCTGTCTCCCTCACTCTGTCTCCATGTCTCCCTCCCTCCCTCTCTCCCTCACTTTCTCTCTCCCTCACTGTCTCCCTCCCTCCGTCTGTCTGTCTGTCTCCCTCTGTCTGTCTCCCTCCGCTTCCCTCGGTCTGTCTGTCTCCCTCTGCCTCCCTCCCTCCCTCCATCTGTTTGTCTCCCCCTCCCTCCGTCTCCCTCCCTCCGTCTCCCTCCCTCTGTCTCCCTCCCTCCGTCTCCCTCCCTCCGTCTCCCTCCCTCCCTGTCTCCCTCCTTCCCTCTCCCTCCGTCTCCCTCCCTCCCTCCCTCCCTGTCTCCCTCCCTGTCTCCCTGTCTCACTCCCTGTCTCACTCCCTCCCTGTCTACCTCCCTCCCTGTCTCCATCCCTATCTCCCTCCCTCCCTGTCTCCCTCCCTCCCTCCCTGTCACCCTCCCTCCCTCCCTGTCTCCCTCCCTCCCTGTCTGTCTCTCTCCCTCCCTGTCTCCCTCCCTCTATCCCTCCCTGTCTCCCCCTCCCCTGTCTCCCTGTCTCCCTCTCTCTCTCCCTCTCCCTGTCTCCCTCTCCCCCTCCCTGTCTCCCCCTCCCTGTCTCCCTCTCTTCCTCCCTGTCTCTCCCTCCCTGTCTCCCTCTCCCCTCCCTGTCTCCCTCTCCCCATTCCTGTCTCCCCCTCCCTTTCTCCCTCTCTCCCTTCCCCCCTCCCTGTCTCCCCCTCCATGTCTCCCTCTCCCCCTCCCTGTCTCCCCCTCCCTGTCTCCCCCCTCCCTGTCTCCCTCTCCCCCTCCCTGTCTCCCTCTCACCCTCCCTGTCTCCCTCACCTTCCCTGTCTCCCTCACCTTCCCTGTCTCCCTCACCTTCCCTGTCTCCCCCTCACCCTCAATGTCTTATCTTAACTGCCTTATACCTACACCTAAGTAACCTATCCTGCTTTCTTCCAGATCTGACTCAAGTTTCACGCGGGAGATATCGGAAGACAGGTAGGAAACACCTCCCCTCCAGTATAGTACCTTGAGGGACTGCGGATCAGGTAAGATCCCAGGCGGGATTGCTGCTTTAGAAATTGTGAAGAGGGGCATCCTGACACTGGTTAAGGGGTTCAGAATCATTCACATCTGGCTTTTTTTTTTGGTTTGATTAGTGAGGTCATCCGACACACACACACACACACACACACACACACACACACACACACACACACACACACACACACACACACACACACCACACACACACACACACACACACACACACACACACACACACACACACACGTAACAAGGACTAATGGTAGTAAACTATAAGTGTACTACAATTAATAAACTGTTATGTAAAAAAAAAAATGTGTCCAGGTTTTTAATTTTCAAAATCTGGTCACCCTAGGGGGGGGGGCAGCCTGATGTGATGGGGGGGAGGGAGGGTGTAAGATGATGATGGGGTCCAGCCTGATCTGATGGGGGGGGGCGGGGTAAGGTGATGGGGGGCCAGCCTGATGTGATGGGGGAATAATGATGGGGTGGCCAGCCTGATGTGATGGGGGGGGGGGGGGGGGGGGTGTAAAAATATATTTATGGCTCTTTGAAAAATTCTAAATCGTTGTGCTACTCATATTTGGCTCTTTTGGACTAAGAGTTTGATGACCCTTGGCCTATAATAATAATTCAACCGACCGTAAGAACGCACTCTTGCATGGAGGTAGCCCAGGTCAGAGGAGAAGAGGGGGAAGACCTGATTCTGAAGAAAACCTTCCATCTAATCCTTGTATACAGATTTCTGTAAGTACTGTAAGTGAAAAATGAACATATTGAGTAAAAACATTGTGCTATGAATAATATATACCATGGTCTGCCTCACTCTGCTCTGCGGTGTCAACGTGTTGCAGAATCCAAACACAGCAAAAAAAATTACAAATACTACATCTGTGGGAACATCTGGAATTACAAGGTCAGAATTGAGACAAACCAACCTGTCGACTGTCTATAGAAGGAGAAGAGAAGAATATCCAGACACTCCTATGGTCTAGATTAAAAAAGTATAACATTTATTGAACTGGATCAACATTTCAGTCCCACCTTGGATCTTTGTGTGATGTTTTGTGCATGCTATAAACATGCTATCTTGACAAAGCCAACAAACTGTGCTTATTCATCAGGATCACAAAGATTAAATTAATACCAATACAGTACTGGACACATATGTAGACAAATCTATGTCTTGAAATATAATATACAGTATGCACATATATCACACACATATTACAGTCTTACAGAATGGCTGATCTCGCTCAGACCCGTGGTTTATTTTTGTCTTAGAGTTATCATTTCGTGTGGTTACTACCAAGGATTTAAGATAAAGAATTTAGGATGAGGTGTTTGTAAAAGTACAGAGAGAGAAAGCTTACTGTTGATGCCCTCGTCAAACATTCATTTACTTGTTTTGTATTATTGCTGTTTTATAAAACATTTTTACTTAGTGTATTTTTTCAAAAGCAAATATTAAAAAAGTGCACACTACAGTATTTACATGACAAAGATTATGCTAAAACCGCTGTATACATATGAGAAATTGTGTCGCAAACAAACTATTTGAACCCCACGTAAGTTGTCATGGAACAAGAACTACATTTCTGATTCACCCCCCTCTCTCCTTTGCAGCTTCTGCCTGTCAGATCTTATTCTCAGCTGCATGGAGTTTGCACACACATTCTGTGCCTGCGTGACATGCAACAATGTTGCCTTTCTTGCCTCTGGGCATGAAATCAGTGAGCTGCTACTGCAGCCTCTGAGATCCTCACCAGAATGGGCTAGTCTGCCCCCCCTCCTGTTTGTTCAAGATAGTCTGTCCCAAGGCTATTTCCTTTACCCACATTGCTCCTCACTTCCTTTTCCACCCTAGATCACAGTGAGTACAGACATGTCTGCATCCACCCCTGGTAAGGCCTTTCTCTCTTACCATAGTCTAACCTCATAGAAGCATCCCACATAGAGAAGTACTCTCTGCCTACACTACACCTACAAGTTCCTGTTGTTTTCTACTCCTGCAATAAAGTTAAGAAAGACATTAAGGACTTGTCATGCTTTGGAAGAGGGAAGACATGAGTTAAAGCTAACTGAAGCTATTCATACCTCAACACGTGACCCTAGCTTCAGGATATAAGTAGATATATAATTTCTTTTAAATATTTATCACTCATATACAGTTAGGTCCGGAAATAATTGGACACTGACACAATTTTCATAATTTTGGCTCTGTACGCCACCACAATGAATTTGAAATGAAACAACCGAGATGCAATAGAAGTGCAGACTTTCAGCTTTAATTCAAGGGGTAGAACAAAAATATCGTATGAAACTTTAGGAATTGCAACCATTTTCATACACAGTCCCCTTATTTCAGGGGCTCAAATGTAATTGGACAAATTAACACAATAAATAAAATGTTAATTTTTAATACTTTGTCGAGAATCCTTTGCAGGCAATGACTGCTTGAAGTCTGGAACGCATGGACATCACCAAACGATGTGTTTCCTCCTTTGCTATGCTTTGCCAGGCCTTTACTGCAGCTGTCTTCAGTTGTTCTTTGTTCGTGGGTCTTTCTGTCTTAAGTTTTGTCTTCAGCAAGTGAAATGCATGCTCGAACGGGTTGAGATCAGGTGATTGACTCGGCCATTGCAGAATATTCCACTTTTTGCCTTAAAAAACTCCTGCGTTCCCCCCGTTACCCCTTCCCATCAGTTTGTCAATTACACTACCCCCCACCCCTTCCCCTTATCAGCAAGTCTCTCCCTACAAACTACTCTAAAATGTCCACTAATCCACAGAGAATATAAGGGAACATTGTCCCAGAATATCCTAATGTGGAGTCAATGCTTACAGCTGTTTTCACAAACATTGCGTCACATGTAAATAAAGTGCACTTTTGATTTATTTATTTTGTACTATTTTCTTTTTAAAAAATGCACATATTAAAAAGTGACGTTTTATGAAACAACAATAAAAAATCTAGCAAATGAATGTTTATGAGTATCAAGAGTAGGCTCTTTCTGTACTTCTACAAAGACCTCATCCTAAAATATTACAGAATTACCTTCAATAAGATCTCTGCCAGGGACCCCACAACATGCAGAGCCCCATCCTTCTTCCGAGGATCTACAGAGGACGCTGTAAGGATCTGGTAACAAAAGGCCATCATCTTCGGCAAGACCTAAAGCAAAGAGACATTTAATGTCTGGCCGACAGAAATCCAGACATTCATCCAGTCTCAAGCCCACCTCTTTTCTTTTCTTTGATGCAGTATATAGAAGGTTTTGTGCTGCGGAGGATGGAAACACACAGTCTTCAAATACATCTAGGAAACAAAGAAAGTAGATGGGTGTGTAATGAGCACCTATACACATGTAGAGAACTATATGATATGGCAGTTATGCCATTCAAATAAACACGTTTAACCAGTGTCCAGCTAGGTGTCGCCCAAATCAAGAAACGAGAGGGTTCATGGAGGATTACAGATACACGTGGAAATATCGAGGAAACAAAGATTGAAAGTGTACAGATTTTTTCACCCATCACCAACCAAAGGAGCTGTCCAGCACTGAGAACCTATCATTTGTACACCGTGACAATTCCTACCAATGAGGTGTGGAGATTGGCCAGACATGGCATAACATGAAGATACAAATTGGGATGTCTTTCTGATTTCAGATGATTTGCAGATGGTGACTACATGTCACCCCTTGCTCCCCCTTTTCCGGATTACCCTCTATTTTGCCTTTTTGCATACAGTAATTGCTCTTTTTTTACATTTATGTATATTTGTTCTTCTGCAACCCATACAACTTGCACAGTAAAAAAAAAAATATAAGGGGGGGGGGAGAGATTACCAAACTTCATGCGAATATATTCATAGGGATCGTCCTGCCACAGATCCTCATCCTCGTAGCACATAAGAGGGAAAATGACATCTTCAGCAATACCCTAGGAGAGAAGAACATATCCTGGGTGGGGAGGCCTCCAGAAGAAACACAATATTCTATTTAACCAAAAAAGCTGAAGCAGGCAGAAAAAGTAAAATGAATAGGGCAGCATTAACAGGCGAAATACTAAACATTTAAATATCATGGCGGTCTAATAACGAGCACGGACAGTATGACACATGAACTATGGTATTATCTGTGAAAGATTTATAGAACCTGGTGTTCTAATCGTGTTAAAGCCACAAACAACTTCTGAGTGTCACAAAGATATCCCAGCTCCTCCTCCGAGTTATCAGTCAGGCACACAGTGGAAGAGGCCACTTTCTTTCTATTTTGCACTCACCTGCATGTGTGGCTTCAGCTGCTTCCACGTGACGGAGTGAGACAAACCTAGGTTCAGATAGTTGAGTGTCTGCTGGAGAACCTGCGGGGCGATATATTGATCCTGTCGATGTTACTCCAATACCTTCAACAGAACCTAGTGCAGGAGCAATTTAACCTTCAGCCAACAGTGGTAGTTGCATGTGCGGCAATTTAACCCCAACCCTACGCTGGGAGGCCTGGTACACTGCAATAAAGAGGTTAAGAATTAAAGCCTCCAAACGGAGGCTTGCTATACATGGCAAAAAGCTGCATTGCGTACACAGCAAACCTCTGCTTTTCTGTTTCATTCAGGGACAATGGGGTTGACATATCTATGGGATCAGTTGGACAGCTCAACACTAGGGAAGAGGGGGCCTTGATAGGGAGTAAGGCTGCCAGTATATGCAGACCATCAGAACAGATCTTGCGAGTCTGAACATCCTTGTAAGAGATGCCTCCGTCTCACATTTCAAACCTTGCAGCTCTAGACTTGGAGACATAATGTGATTCTCCACAAGATAATATATTGGCATCTCTGGTTGTACAAGGGTCAAGCACAATGCAGACAACTCACGGGACAGAATCACTGCTTCAGTCTAAACTTCAGAAATCAAATTGCACTAAAAATGGCAAAATCCCCTTCTCTATTGGACATTGCCAGGGTTGGGCGATATAATTACAGACCCCTCCCCCCCCCGACAAGATGATCATATCCTGTAAATCAAGCATGTCAAACTCAAATGCTAACAAGGGCCAAATAAACAAGGTTTAAGTCTAGGTGGGACGCAAAAAAATAAAAACTTACATTTTCATAGAACCGTAGGTTTATTTCGAAAAGTACAGTGTGTGTGTGTGTGTGTCTGTGTGTGTCTGTGTGTGTGTCGGATGACCTAAAAAAAAAAAAGCCAGATGTGAATGATTCTGAACGCATTAACCAGTGTCAGGATGCCCCCTCTTAACAATTTCCAAAGCAGCAATCCCACCTGGGATCTTACTTGATCCACAGTCTCTCAACGTAGTATACTGGAGGGGAGGTGTTCCTTACCTGTCTTCTAATGTCCCCCATGTGAAACTTGAGAGTCAGGTCTGGAAGAAAGCAGAATAGGTTATTTCGGTGTAGGTATAGGGCAGTTAAGATAAAAACGAAGAGAGTGGGTGAGGGTGACAAACAGAGAGAGGGTGACACAGAGAGAGATAGAGGGTGACACAGAGAGAGACAGACAGAGAGGGAGGCAGACAGAGAGAGAGGGAGGAAGACAGAGAGGGAGGGAGGGAGGCAGACAGAGAGGGAGGGAGGGAGGCAGACAGAGAGGGAGGGAGGGAGGCAGACAGAGAGGGAGGGAGGGAGGCAGACAGAGAGGGAGGGAGGGAGGGAGGCAGACAGAGAGGGAGGGAGGCAGACAGAGAGGGAGTGATGGAGGCAGACAAAGAGGGAGGGAGGGAGGGAGGCAGACAGAGAGGGAGGGAGGGAGGGAGGCAGACAGAGAGGGAGGGAGGGAGGCAGACAGAGAGGGAGGGAGGGAGGCAGACAGAGAGGGAGGGAGGGAGGCAGACAGAGAGGGAGGGAGGGAGGCAGACAGAGAGGGAGGGAGGGAGGCAGACAGAGAGGGAGGGAGAGAGGCAGACAGAGAGGGAGGGAGGCAGACAGAGAGGGAGGGAGAGAGGCAGACAGAGAGGGAGGGAGGCAGACAGAGAGGGAGGGAGGGAGGGAGGGAGGCAGGCAGAGAGGGAGGGAGGGAGGCAGGCAGACAGAGAGGGAGACAGGCAGACAGAGAGGGAGGCAGGCAGACAGAGAGGGAGGGAGGCAGACAGAGAGGGAGGGAGGCAGACAGAGAGGGAGGGAGGCAGACAGGGAGGGAGGCAGACAGAGAGGGAGGGAGGCAGACAGAGAGGGAGGGAGGCAGACAGAGAGGGAGGGAGGCAGACAGAGAGGGAGGGAGGGAGGCAGAGAGGGAGGGAGGCAGACAGAGAGGGTGGGAGAGTGAGAGAGGGTGGGAGAGTGAGAGAGGGTGGGAGAGACAGAGAGAGTGAGAGACAGAGTGAGAGAGACAGAGAGAGTGAGAGAGACAGAGAGAGTGAGAGAGACAGAGAGAGTGAGAGAGACAGAGAGAGTGAGAGAGACAGAGAGAGTGAGAGAGTGAGAGAGACAGAGAGAGACAGAGAAACAGAGAGTGAGAGAAACAGATGGAGAGTGAGAGAGACAGGGAGATAGAGAGAGAGGGGGAGAGAGGGTGGTTGACTGACTCACCAGGCCCGGGATGTCAACCCCGGCAGACCCCCTGTTGGCGGCCTTGTCCCTCATTCTCTACTTCCCCCCCATTTTTCCCCCCCATTTTCTCTCCCTTCCCTCCCCCATTCTCGCAATCCCCTCTTCTCTCTCCCCACCCATCTCCCTCTCCCCCCCCTCCATTCTCTCCCCCCCCCTCCATTCTCTCCCCCCCCCCATTCTCTCTCTGACCTGCACAGACGCACACAGCCACTGACCTACAGACACACACAGACAGACCAACAAAGACACTGACCACGCACAGACACCCACACAGTCACTGCTGGTCTGCATAGACATACACACACAGCCACTGATACACACACACACACACACACTCCCCCCCCCACACACACACTTTCCCCCCCACACACAGGGGCAGGGGGTGACAGGGGCAGGGGTTGACAGGGGGTGACAAAGGCAGGGGGTGACAGGCAGGGGGTGACAGGGGTTGACAGGGGCAGGGGTTGACAGGGGGTGACAGAGGCAGGGGGTGTGTGGATGGACGTTCACAGAGGTACACACTTAGGAGGCTTTATAATGTGAAATTATAATAGGCTTTATTGTGCCTGTTCCTTTTCATCAGGAAATTATCCAAACACAGGGGGGGAACAAAGCTTCCATTCACTTGGGAGTATTTCTAGTGAAATCCTATGCAATTAGTTCACATCTCCTATTAGTTAAGCAGTTCTCGCAGCCCCAAAACATATAGCATGAAAATAAGCAGATATAAGCAGTCTCTTAAGAATAAAAGTCTTATCTGTTTCTTGGAGGGAAAATCTTCTCACTGTCCCTGCTTCAGCTCCCTTGTCTCCAGGGTTGGTCAGCATACAGGTTTAGAAGGTTTCCCTGTGTCTTGAAAGCCTCTCTGCTATCTCTTTTGCAGAGCTCAAGACCAGTGTGTCTCTAAGTTCAGCTCAGGTGTCAGCTAAAGAGTTCTCACTTCCTGTTTCAAAAGACAGGCTTTCTAAGCCATCTAATAAGGCAGGTGGTGTTTAGTAATTAACTACCACAGGTTAACCACCACACTGCTGGATTAGAGGCACATTACCTGAATAGGGATAAGTCTCCTGTTTGTAAGGAATCCACTACTGGCTTTGACTATAGCCGTGCAGACCTGTGCAGTTGCAGGCTTCCTCTGGCAATCTATGGCACAGGTGCTGCCTCTCATTGCAGCTTCTGCCCTGTGCTACTTCATTGGAGGAATTCTCACACACCCTCCTCCTGTGATTGGATCTCCGCCCTTTATATTCTAGGCGTTGGCTCTGAACCAGCGCCGAGCATAACTATTCCTACCTCTATGTTACTGTCTCTGCCACAAACCACCCCAGGCCTCTCTCCTAGCGTTCTTACCTTCCAAGTTCCTGAGTATCCAGAGGCCTGGTCCTGGACGTCTGTGCTGAAGCGTTGTTGCCAGCACTGGCCTGCTGCTATCTCCTTGCAGTGGCCTACCCTGGACGTCTGTGCTGAAGCGTTGATGCCAGCACTGGTGACTGCTGCATTCCCTCCTGGCAGTGGCTGCCCTTCCTGTCCTGTGGTCTGCCGCTATTCTCCTGTAGTGGCCTATCCTGGACGCCTGTGCTGAAGCGTTGATGCCAGCACTGGTACTGCTGCATTCCCTCCTAGCAGTGGCTACCCTTCCTGTCCTGCGGCCTGCTGCTATTCTCCTGCAGTGGCCTACCCTGGACGCCTGTGCTGAAGCGTTGATGCCAGCACTGGTAACTGCTGCATTCCCTCCTAGCAGTGGCTACCCTTCCTTTCCTGCGGCCTGCTGCGATCCTCTTGCAGTGGCCTGCCTTGGACTTCTGCGCTGAAGCGTTGGTTCTTCCCGACGCTGCCCTGCGGTGAACTTCGGCCAGCCTGCTGTCTCCTCCTGCTGAGATCGGCGTCATGGGCCGAGGCCGCTCCTCGCGCAGAAGCCACCCCCGCGCTCATGCTCCTAAGCTGAAGCGGGGCACTCCTGATTTCCTGTTGCCGAACTCCTGCTTCATTAACGACGATGCTGCCTTCTCCAATCCTGACCCTGCGATGTACGACTACGAACTGCGCACTCCGGATCAGTCTGCGTGGACTAAGGTCGGTGATTATATAACCCCACCTCAGCCCCGCGGTCCGGTCCCGGTTTGTGGCGAGCATCGGCGTAACAGTATGCTCGGCCCATTAAAACCGGACCGCGCCGTGGCGGGGGATGGCAATTTACCAACTGAAGTTATGTCCCGGCCTGCGTATCAGTCCCACTATGAAGGCCAGTATTTGTGTGAAGTAATACCCCTGATGGATGAAATGTTTACCTATGAAGGTTTAACCCCTTTGCAAAGACAATGCCGTTGTGATCTCTTTATTAAGGCTTACTGCATCCTGAACTTAAAACAGTCTCTGGCCGCTTGTATTCGCTCTCCTGATTCCCCTATAACCTGGGATAACGTGTACCCTATGGAACTGGCCGACGCCCAAGAGGCACTCTACCTCCTGGCCTCATCACTGGACATTCCCCTAGTACAACAGGGCGCCCTCCTCATGTTGGCTCAGTCTCAAGATACACTCCATGTACTTTCCTCAACACTAGACATTCACATAATAGAACAGGATCCCCTCCTTGCCAGCTACGCTGCTGCTTGGCAGATTCTCTATGCTGCCAGTCCTGTTGCTAAACCTGTGGGGGTACCTCTCTCTCCTAAGAATGGTCAAACCATTTCTCTGTCGCTGCCCGCTAAGGAAGAAGCTGCCACGCTCCCTAATCCTGAGTTAACCTCCCTAAGTTCTGTCCCAGAGGTTATTTCGGTCTTAACCCCTGCTAGTCAGGCCTATGCGTCCCCCACTGTAAATCCCTGCTGTCCCCAGGTCAGTGGGTCTTCCCTAGCACCAGAGAATGAATCCTGTTTGCCCTCTTTTCCTAACCCAAAAATTCTAAGCTCTGTTTCCGAGGTTTTTTCTGTATTAACCCCTGCTAGTCTGCTCTGTGAGGTCCCTACTGCTAACCCTAGTATTCCGCAGTCTAATGATAGGTCCCTAGGGCAAGAGGCAGAACCCCCTATGACCCCACTCTCGGAGACTAGCTTCTATTTCTCTGATTCTCAGGTACAGAGTAATTTAACCCTTGGGGTTTTTCCTATGTTAACCCCTACAGGTCAGCCCTGTGAACCTTCCTTGGTAGATCCCTTTAGTTCGTCAGTCAGGGACACCTCCTTAGCCTCAGAGGATCAACCCCTTTTGTCCTCTGACTCGGCTAAAATTCTCGGGGTTATGCCCCCTGAACTTTCGGCAATAATACTGGCTCCAGTAAAAAGTACTCTGGAGCCGTTTGTTTCTCTAAACCTGTTCGCAGAATTCCTACTCCTAGGTATTTCACTCACCCCGTCTGTCACTCAGAGAGCTGAGACCCCTGCTTCTGAGCATAGACCCCTTTTCGTGGAATCTGTTGTCGTTTCTGATGTCCCAGACACTCTTTCCCAAATACCCACTTCAGAGACCAGCACAGGCGTGGTTGCCCCACTTGCACTGTCTGAGTTCTCCTTTTCTCAAATCCTAGGGTTTAAAGCGAACAGTACATATTATGCTCCTTTCCAAGTGACCCCTACTGAGATCAGCGTATCTGCTGTTGCTCCCTCAGAACCATTAAAGTTAGGGCCCTTCTTTTTGAAGGATCAGGCTTTCAAGTTTGAGACTCCCTTTATCCCTGACTTTGTAAATCTGCAGTCCCTTCTCACTGTAGTTAAAAGTTCTCCAGCAGCCGCTGAGTTAAGCTTTGCGGCTGCCAAATCTTCTGTTATAGAAGCAACCTTGCCTAGCTTACTTCTGTCTGTCCTATCTGGGATGCCCATTCCTGTAATAATACTGTTTCACGCTGATTCGCCCACAGTATTCGGGGTATCCACTACTGACTGTATGTCTACTACCACGAACTCAGGGGTATCGCATTTGGAACTTTCCCTTTTTTCAGAAGATCCCGTCTTTAAAATGGACTTATTTTTCTCTGTGTCTTCCACAATACTTGGGGTACTTGCTATTGACTGTCCTGTCCCAAAACTAGGGTTACCTCTCAAAAAGGTGCCTGGAGCTACCGATGTTAAAAACCCTATGTTTAAAACAGTAACAATTTGCATTGCTTCTCCCACAGTATCATGTGAGACCTGGGTACCTGGGACCTCCACTCCGAAGCCAAGCTCTAGTTCTCTGTCTTCTTTCTCTGTGTTGGAGGCACCCAGCTTTAACCCCAAGACTTTTTTCCCTAAGGTTGATGCACCGCTTAACCGCCTGCCTTGTTTTTTGGATAAAATCTGTTTTCTCACCTTTCAAACAGACTCCTTACTCGCAGGTCTCTGTGCGGTGCCCAAAGTGCCCGATCTGTATGGCAATTGGCCTCTCCCTAAGATGAAGACACCCTTACTGGACCTCGTCGCTTTACCTGAAGCGTCCGTTCCTGTTCTCTATGGGTCCACTATGGGTATAGACATGCTTATTATGTCCTTTGCCAAGGCCACAATTTCGGATTTGATTCTCTCTAAAGATCACAAACCAAAGGAAGCGGATCCTTCTTCAACTGCCAGTACCATGAGTTGCATACACACTGCTACAGACTCTCGCAAATTGCTTGGGATAGCAACCCTGCTTGGTATCAAAAGTACCTCTGCAATAGTGTGTAGTGAACCCTCCCGCCCCATTCCCTTGCTAACCACCACCCGGAATTCCTTGGAAGCTAAAGACTCTCGCAACCTCCTCCGTGCTGATTTCACCAAAGACATTGCCTTCTCTGAAGGTCCCTCTGCCATTTTTGTCCGACAATCTGTGTCCTGTGTCCCGTACTCTTGGACTATTACTATGCACCGGACACCTGGCTACTGTCCTTCCGATGTTCCCATTCCGGAGCCCTCAGGTCCCATTGTCCATGTACCAAGAACTGCAGTACCACCGCTGTCTTTCATGGCACTCGCCAATGTACATCTGGATTGCGGACCTAATTCTCGCCGGAGACACTTCAGGAACAACTCAATGTCTCCCAGACCTATGAATGGTCCTGTTCACTCAGGCTTCTCACCCAGTGGTGGGGGTACTGTAAGGAATCCCAACAAACTATGGGCTTTCAACGCCACCTCTCGCCTAAGGAGGTTTAGGAACAATTCCATGTCCCCCAAATCTGTGATGGATCTTGTTCGTCCGGAGGTCTCACCTGAAGGGGGGGGTACTGTAAGGAATCCACTACTGGCTTTGACTATAGCCGTGCAGACCTGTGCAGTTGCAGGCTTCCTCTGGCAATCTATGGCACAGGTGCTGCCTCTCATTGCAGCTTCTGCCCTGTGCTACTTCATTGGAGGAATTCTCACACACCCTCCTCCTGTGATTGGATCTCCGCCCTTTATATTCTAGGCGTTGGCTCTGAACCAGCGCCGAGCATAACTATTCCTACCTCTATGTTACTGTCTCTGCCACAAACCACCCCAGGCCTCTCTCCTAGCGTTCTTACCTTCCAAGTTCCTGAGTATCCAGAGGCCTGGTCCTGGACGTCTGTGCTGAAGCGTTGTTGCCAGCACTGGCCTGCTGCTATCTCCTTGCAGTGGCCTACCCTGGACGTCTGTGCTGAAGCGTTGATGCCAGCACTGGTGACTGCTGCATTCCCTCCTGGCAGTGGCTGCCCTTCCTGTCCTGTGGTCTGCCGCTATTCTCCTGTAGTGGCCTATCCTGGACGCCTGTGCTGAAGCGTTGATGCCAGCACTGGTACTGCTGCATTCCCTCCTAGCAGTGGCTACCCTTCCTGTCCTGCGGCCTGCTGCTATTCTCCTGCAGTGGCCTACCCTGGACGCCTGTGCTGAAGCGTTGATGCCAGCACTGGTAACTGCTGCATTCCCTCCTAGCAGTGGCTACCCTTCCTTTCCTGCGGCCTGCTGCGATCCTCTTGCAGTGGCCTGCCTTGGACTTCTGCGCTGAAGCGTTGGTTCTTCCCGACGCTGCCCTGCGGTGAACTTCGGCCAGCCTGCTGTCTCCTCCTGCTGAGATCGGCGTCATGGGCCGAGGCCGCTCCTCGCGCAGAAGCCACCCCCGCGCTCACGCTCCTAAGCTGAAGCGGGGCACTCCTGATTTCCTGTTGCCGAACTCCTGCTTCATTAACGACGATGCTGCCTTCTCCAATCCTGACCCTGCGATGTACGACTACGAACTGCGCACTCCGGATCAGTCTGCGTGGACTAAGGTCGGTGATTATATAACCCCACCTCAGCCCCGCGGTCCGGTCCCGGTTTGTGGCGAGCATCGGCGTAACACTGTTACAGGGTGGCAGGGGGTGACAGGGAGTGACAGAGGCAGGGGGTGGCAGGGGGTGACAGATGCAGGGGGTGAAAGGGGCAGGGGGTGACTGGGGGTGATAGAGGCAGGGGGTGACAGGGGCAGGGGGTGACTGGGGGTGATAGAGGCAGGGGGTGACAAAGGCAGGGGGTGAAAGGGGCAGGGGGTGACAGAGGCAGGGGGTGACAGAGGCAGGGGGTGACAGAGGCAAGGGGTGACAGGGGTTGACAGGGGCAGGGGGTGACAGGGGCAGGGGTTGACAGAGGCAGGGGGTGACGGGCAGGGCTTGACAGGGGGTGATATGGACAGGGGGTGGCAGGGTGTGGCAGAGGCAGGGGGTGACAGAGGCAAGGGGTGACAGAGGCAGGGGGTGACAGATGCAGGGGGTGAAAGGGGCATGGGGTGACTGGGGGTGACAGAGGCAGGGGATGACAGGGGCAGGGGGTGACAGGCAGGGGGTGACAGAGGCAGGGGGTGACAGAGGCAGGGGGTGACGGGGTGACAGAGGCAGGGGGTGACAGGGGCAGGGGGTGACAGAGGCAGGGGGTGACAGAGGGTGACAGAGGCAGGGGGTGACACGGGGTGGCAGGGGTTGGCAGGGGGTGAAAGGGGCAGGGGGTGACAGGGGGTGATATGGACAGGGGGTGACAGGGGCAGGGGGTGACAGGGGGTGACAGGGGCAGTGGGTGACAGGGGCAGGGGGTGACAGAGGGTGACAGAGGCAGGGGGTGACGGGGTGGCAGGGGTTGGCAGGGGGTGACGGGCAGGAGGTGACAGGGGCAGGGGGTGACGGGTCGGGTGGGTGACCCCAGGCTGGCCCCCATGCCTCATCAGCATCTTGTCCTTACCTTATTCCCAGGCTTCCAGGCAGGAGGCAGTCCCACAGACGTCTCTGAAGCTTTCTCCGCCGGGGAGTTGGCTCCGCCTCTGCTGTGCTCTCCACATCCCACACATGGCACGAGTGCAGGATGACTGCGCCCGGCCACCATACAGCCCCAGCAGGCCAGCTCTTCCTTCAGCCGTGCTTGCCACATCCGCCCACCACCGCACTCGCAACTCCCGGTCACATGCTTGCTACCGCCGCCCACGCGCTCGCCAACGCACACGCCCTCTGCAGGGATCACTGCATTCAGGGGAAATCTTGTGTCCCTGCGATCCGAGTGATTTGGATCTAGGGGAGAAACCCAGTGCTGCTGCTGTTCTCCTCCTTGTACAATACATTATGCAGGAGGCTTGTGACTTCCAGGTCTGAGACCTATGGGATAGGTATATACCTTGTGCCCTCCTCCCGGAGGGGGCATGATAGTGATTTCCATGCTGCAGTGCTGGAGAGGAAAGCTCATCATTCATGTAAGCCTGAGAGCTGAACACACACACACACACACACACACACACACACACAAACACTGAGATACACACACACACTGAGATGCTCACTCACACATTCACTCAAACACACACACACACACTCCCCCCCCCCAGGTTTACCAGGCTTCAAGGAGAATGTCTCCGCCGGGGTTTTGACTCCGCCCCCGTGTCCTCCCACACACGGCACGAGTGCAGATTGACTGCACCCGGCCACCGTACGCCTCCAGCCCCTGCAGGCCAGATTTTACTTCCGCCCGTGCTACTCTCTTCCCCCACACCCGCGCTCGCTTCTCCCGCGGCCAAAACTTTTAACCGCCGCCCACGCGCTCGCCGACACACGACCGCCGCGCTGGTTGTGAGCGGACCGCAAAAATATCCGTTGCGGGCCGTATGCGGCCCGCGGGCCGCATGTTTGACATGCCTGCTGTAAATCATATCAGATGCTGATTCCCACTACCAACTCATATAATCCAATCCCCCCCACAAACCTAGAAATACAAGCAGTAGGCAACAAAACAACACATCTACATTCCCCCCCAACATAATGCCTGATTCACCTTAAGGTTGAGATCTCCCTACATTGCTTTTTATTTACAACAACCTATTCATTAGAGGCATATTGTCAGCAGTACAATTATTTTTACCATGGCAATATTTTTATGCCACATGCATATGAGGGGGGTGGGGGGGCAGACACTATAAACCAGGGGTCTCAAACTCAGTCCTCATGGGCTACCAACAGGCCAGCTTTTATCAATATCCCTGCTTCAGCACATGTGGCTCCATCAGTGGCTTAGTGGAAGACTGCACCACCTGTGCTGAAGCAGGGATATCCATAAAAACTGGCCTGTTAGTGGCCCTTGAGGACTGACTTTGAGACCCCTGATATAAACACTGTAGTGGAAGCGGGACCTAAGGGAGCAAGAGCTGAAAAGAAGAAAAAGGAGATAAAAAAAAACTAAAAAACAAAACCCCATTGAAGAGGGAACAAAAGGAGATATGAAGGCAGAGGATCTAATTCTCACCATCAACGCCGATATGGTCAGGGATTAGAGAGGGCCACCATGCCCCTGAATTAGGCCTCGAAGGAGACTGAAGTTTTGTTTGTTTTTTTATTTCTATTTTTGGAGCAAAGATTCGGTGGATTGAGCCATGTTTGTCAAAACGTCGCTTTTGTTTGTTTCTGAATTTGGCATATTTATTTTTACAGCATCATGTAGATTTCAGTGTTAATTGTGACCCAGAAGAGTTCACTGCTGATAGAGTAGAGTACGGTGGAGTTTTTATGTACGCTTTACCACTTGAGCATCATTGGCCAACTAAGCCCTCATTGGCAGGGACAAGCGCGGCTCCAGGGCTTCCTACTTATTTTATTCTTACAGACCCCGTCGTGCCCGAACCAGTGCTTTGGCTGCTTTCTGTACCAATTTGGGTATGCCTGGGCTTACCCCCACAGAGACTTCTTTAGTTGCATTGGTTCACGTTTCTTGATTTTAGGAGGTCAGGATATAGAGCAAGGGAAGTACCTTTGGTCCTACAGATCGCAGGGAACGGGCCAAAAGAAGGGGTCTATCCCCGAAATGTTGCCCCCCTCAATTGCCTTTATTCTGCTAAACCCCATTTTTTCCCCCTCCCCACCTCCCCCATTTTTTTCCCTTCCTTCCCCAATCCCTTGTCCTCATTTTCACCTTTTTACTCACAGGTATTTTTTTTACACCTTGAGTAACTGCTTCCCCTTTTTCTGCAATTACTGTGCATCTATATCTGTATGTTATGTTCGCTGATATGTGTTAACATTAAATGTACTATTTTGCTTATATCCAGAGTATCATCGCATTGAGTGCAGCTTTGGTTTCATTCTGAATAAAGCCCAAACAATCTATTAGCATGAAATATTATTTCTACATTTTCTATAACAAAACGTATAAAGACTGCAATTCATTATCATTAGCCCATTAATTTATTCTAACTTTACCTCCAGGCTGCCCTTACGACGTATCCAGTAGGTCATGGGGGCTGGCACACCGGGGGTCTTATGACTTACAGGGAACGTCATACTATTGGAACGGAAGCAGAGTCGTGTTTAAGACACGGGGAGGCCAGATTTTCCTGAGATATTTACATTCTCGTGTGCCGTTGTTTCTGGTCACTTTTGGGAAATTAACATGGCTGCCACCCAAGCCCCACTCCCACATTTCAGCTTCTTTTTGGAGAACCACAGCAACCTGTTTTTATTTTACTGGGACATACAGTAAACATCTTTGGAACCACAGGGTCCCACAGAGCTAGGAATAATGTTACCTAACTCCCGGGGACTCCCCAGTCACAATTATGTAAAAGAACAACAGGGATTTATGCTTTTACTGGATTGATGTCCCATAACTCTACCAACCCTCACCATAAATTCACCCTACCCAGGGCTGGACTGGCTGGGGTAGAAGGCAGCAATTCCCCCTGGGCCGCCTTAATTACTTGGACCAGTGTCTAAGAAACAAAATCTTTCTGACCTCAACAGCTGAAAGCTGTATCTGTCTCAGGATGCGGTAAGCAGTAGGACCCATGGGAAACCTAATTCTCACCTCTCTACTTTACCAGCTCCCTACCTGCTGCAGAGTTATATAGAGAAGTGGCCTTCCCTGGCATTGAGGAGACAGACATGGGAAAATACATTGTGGTGAGACACAGGGATCAGGGGTGAGACATAAGGCACATGCCAAAGAGACTCAAGAAGTGGAGAGAAACCGGTTCAAGGCAGACAGACACAACAAATTGTAAATGGGTAATGGGCTGAAAAGGCAAATCAGGGAGCCTCCAGAAGCACTCTACTCTAAAAGGTAACTGGGAAATTGCCTAAGATGTGCTTTGACATAGCTTATGTCCATATTATGTATTTATGAACTACTGCCCGTGTGTATCTATCCAATTTCAGAAGTTCATGTATTTGTTTCCGTGGGATACTAGTCCATGAGCAGTAGGTTGTGTTTGCCCACAGGCTACAATTTGTCAGCCAGCCCCTGTCCCTAGCCCTGCAACAATGCCATAATCTTTCATTTCAAATCTCTGAAGTGTTACCTGCTGAATCCCAACAGCGTATGTCTTCAGAAAAAACTCTGAAAATTCAAAATATTCCTTGGTGACGTTCCCCGGGCTCCCATACCTACCAAGGACAAGGCACTCATCAGCAACAGGCACAGTACAACTCACAACTCATGCAGGAGTGAGGGGAGCATGTCAGGCCCACACAGACATGCAATGGGGAGGAAAAGGACCATGGCCACCATGACCAGTCCGCACAGACATGCCATGGGGGGGGGGGGGGGGGTGGAGAGAGAAAGGGGACCATGACCAGCCCACACAGACATGTGGAGGGACAAAGTCCAGGCCACAGACATGATGGGGAATTAAATAGTCACATTAGGGTGAGAAGTAGGAGAAGGATGTGTTGGGATTTAGTAATAGTAGCCCACAAAGTGATGTGTGGTGCAATGGGGACACAACAACCCACAAAACCGAGCCGAGAAACAGAAACACAAAAATTGAACATGGATCTTCTAAGAGTGAAATCAGTGAATAGACAAGGATGCTATGTAATTCCATTACAAATTGTGTAGGGAGCGTAACTAAAACAGGTCCTAAAGCGCAATCCACACTGCTCGCCATTTTTTGCAGTATAAAGTTTTACACTTTCCAATGCTGTCTTTTTATTTTAAGAACAGGACATGCTAAAGGGATCAAGGTATTAACATTATATGAGAAACTCAAAGGCTTCTGAGGAGGACCAAGTGAACACATGACAGTGACATTTTCTTTGGGAGGGGCCATGTGGGAAGGGAATAGAGAAAGTGCGTGGCTTTCTCTCGTTTAATAGATATATATTTTTTTAGGGGGGGTCCAAAGTGTGGTACTCCCCCCGTCAATACGCCACACAGGCCACTAGCTCCCTGATTGCCCAGGGAATGTGTCACCTGGTACAGGACTAAACAGGAACGTTACCGCTCAAATAGACGCGTGATGACGTGAAGCGCCCACTTCTTACACTTCCACCACAACAGCTCCGGACAATCATCCTCATCCACCTGCAATGTTTCCTGTCAGACAGAAGATAGTCAACAAACTGTTATACTGTAAATAGACAGAACTTCTGTTCAGCATGAAATAAGCTGTGCAGCTTCATGGAGCAGATGTGAACTCCCCATTTATTCACAGAGCTCACCCTGCCACCCCACATTTACTGCTGAACCTACTCCCTTTCTTGGTGAAACTGCATCAGATTTCACCGTCCAGTTTATCCAGACTAATTTCACTCCATTTGCTTGTTCTGTGATGAGAACATACAGCATAACAGAGCTTGTGCTGCTACAGGCTGAAAATATATACAGCACAAAGCAATAAAGAAATTCTAATTTAAAAGGCAGCAGCTTGATCTGACTAAGAGACCATCACCAAGTGACATGGACAAAGTCTGTGGAGATAGCCCAAGCCCCTATGGGCAGGTACAACACCCCAATCATTCGTTGATAAAGGTACCATTGTTGTAACAAAATGTTGGCATTAGAACATGCTTAAATATGTTATATAGTTTTTCATATCTTTAAGGTGTGCCAAGGTAAGATGGCTCCTGGTATCCTGCCTCTCTATTTATGCCCTTTTAAAAGGTTATTATGCTGCTAATCTTCTAACCTCACACAACACCATCTCTGAAAATGTCAAGGTCCATCATGAAAACGTGATTTATTTGTGCGAATAATGCAAAGCAGATTATCCACGTCCAGTCTTACTGGAGGCACGTCCCTGTCAGTGATGCTGCTGAAAACACCCATCCATTGGGTCATCATCTGATTATTCACCAGCTGGAGCGGCAGCGCATACTGAGGGCAGAGAGCAGGCAAGTTGTTACCTGTTAGCTTCTTAAACACCAGGATAACGCAGTACTGTATCCCGCACATAGACAACAGAGAGTGGAGGGAATATTTTCATATTTAGAGGTTTTCAAATCATGCTAAGATTCTAAAAGAGAGGGAGTAGCTCAGTGAGTAATGACACTGACTGGCACTTTGAAGTAGGGGAGTTTGGTTCAATTCCCGGTGTCGGCTCCTGTTGTTTTGGTCCCTCGATGTATCTTGGTCATCATTCTCCATGGTACCAGCAGCCAATGGTGATATCTTGATCATCAGACGATCATATTGTAAAATTAAAGGAGAAAGAAAGGGTACATCAGCACCACCCAATATGGACAGATTGCAGTCTTAGTAAGTCCATGGAACAGCTAAGGTATCCATTTCGAAAAGGCTCCAAAGCAATCTGTTTGGTTCTGGCTGCTGGCATGTCGTCACAAAAGTACTGGTCGACCACATACATTAGCTGCACCTGGAACCACCATCTGTAAGAAAAGAAGGAAGCATTAAGCAATAGGTATTAAACTTTATGAGGGTTAATACACAGGCCTATTATCCCCATCTATGAGCATTAAACAGGTACTTTCCTGTTCTGCTGCATTATCCCCCCTCCTGCTTCTCTTCTTTTTTCCTGATGGGTTCAGAACCCAAACCTTAACGCCCTTCTGCAACTCGGGTCCCCTGAGTCCACCTGTATGGCAATGGGCACTGGGACGCCTATATTGACTATACCAAGCACAGTGCCTGTCTCAATATATCGGTCTATCTTGGTCCCAGTCGGCTGTGTTTGCCACTGATGAATGTCAGTCACCAATGTCACCTCCCCTGTTGCCCACCCAATGAGGGTGTGTGATGCTGTGATTGCTTTCACCTGCCCCTCCAGCAACCCATTGCTGCGTTCAATTAGACCCGCTGCTTGTGGGTGGTAAGGAATATGCATTCTCCATTGTACTCCACTGTCCTTTGCCCACGCCTGGACCATGGATCCAGTGAAGTGTGTACTCTGATCTGATTGAGTCTCCTCAGGGATCCCATAGGCTAGGACCACCTGTTGCAGAGCTTTAAGGGTAGTTCCTTGTAAATCCCCGCATCTTAGGGTCCCAGTGGCCTTTTTCTCAATAGGCCATTTCTTAATTTCTGTGCAAAGGTCACATCCTTCTCTGGCCATTGCTATCCAATGCCGCCCTTGGTATGTTACTACAGTGGATCCATCAGTGAACCAGGCACTGCTTCTCTCATTTTCTGGCAGCTGCTCAATTGGTGTGGCTTCTGACACAGGGGAGGGGTCGAGTATAGGTACCCCATTCCCCAGTGTCTCTTTCAGACTTTCATAAGTTAACAGGCCAGCCATTTGTTGATATAGCTTTCTCCGCTCCCCGGCTTGGATTCCTCATCTCTCCTGTAGGTACCATTTCCACTTCAGCATGGCAGCCTGTTGTGTGACATGGCTGTGGGCTATAAGGCCCTGGTCTCATACCCACGGTCCTATGGGTAGGTCAGTTTTCACTGTAACTTCGTCCGGCCCGATGATTGGTTCCACCGCTTGAAGGGCTGTGCAGACCCCAAACAATGTCTTTTCCGTGGGGTAATGCGTTGTTGGGCCTCTGTGAGTTGTTTTGATCAGGATCCCACAGGCATTTTCTGCTTCTGGTTAGCTTCACTGGATTCCTGACATAATCCCTGGGACATCACATTGTCGGTTCAGGTAACATTCAACTTTGAAAAAAATATATTCCTGGCTCCGGAGGGCCCAAACCTTGATGTTATGGTATTGCCTCCTTAGCTGCTTGGAAGGCACTCTGTTGTTCTGCCCCCCCACACGAATAGCGGCTTCTTGTGGGTCACATTGTAGATGGGCCACAAAATCAATCCCAGATGGAAATGCCTCCAAAAGCCCAAGGCGCCCACAAAATACAACACTTCTTTAGAGGTCTTTGGTGTGGGTGTCACATGATGGATTCCAATGCTTTGGAGGCGATCTGTCGACTGAGCCCAAACCCCATCTAACCCAAAAACTGTACCTCTGGTCCGGGGCCCTGTATATTCTTGCTGTGTATAGTCCAGCCTTAGTCAATCATATGGGTCATTATAGTCTTGAGGTTTGTCTCCACCTGTTCTTCAGTTTCAGTCACCATCACATCATTGCTATAATGAAACATTTTAGCGCACAGTGTTAGGGTAGCCAGGTCAATGGCCACCATTGCATGACATATGGTAGGTGAGTGCAGATATCCTTGCACGACCACCTGAAAGGTGTATTGGCGCCCTTCCCAGGTAAAGGCAAAATTGTCCTGTGAATTGGCACTAGTGGGAATACTGAAGGAGGAATCATCTTCTGAGTCAATCACAGCATGGCAGGCTCCCACATACCTAACCAAATGTTTCACCAAAGTAACCATGTCGGGGATGACAGCGGCCACCGGGGGCGCTTCCTTGTTTAGGGCTCTACAGTCCATAGCCATCCTCCACGACCCGTCTGTTTTTTTCACAGACCAGACAGGAGCATTGAACAGACTGGCTGCAGGCTGCATTACCTCTGACTCCAGCAATGCCTGGACAGTCTTCCCTTTTCTCATTCTGCTCTCCCGGTAGCCTATACTGCTTCAGGTATATCAGGTGGTCAGGAGGAGGTATTTGTACCGGGGTCCATTTGGCAATCACCCACCCAGTCACTCACTCACCCAGTCACTCACTCACACAGAAACCCAGTCACTCAGCCAGTCGCTCAGCAAGTCGCACACTCAGTCACTCACCCAGTTACTCACCCAGTGACTCACTCACCCAGTCACCCAGACACTCACTCACCCAGTCACCCAGTCACTCACTCACCCAGTCACTCACTCACCCAGTCACTCACCCACCCAGTCACTCACACACCCACCCAGTCACCCACCCACCCAGTCACCCAGCCACCCAGTCACCCACATACCCAGTCACTCACCCACCCAGTCACTCACCCACCCAGTTACTCACCCGCCCAGTCACTTACTCAGCCAGTCACTCACTCACCCAGTCCCCAAATCACCCACCCAGTCACTCACGCACCCAGTCACTCACTCACCCAGTCCCCAACTCACCCACCCAGTCAATCACCCACCCAGTCACTCACCCACCTAACCAGTCACCCACCCAGTCACTCACTCATCCAGTCACTCACCCACCCAGTCACTCACCCACCCAGTCACTCACTCGCCCAGTCCCCAACTCACCCACCCAGTCACTCACCCACACAGTCACTCACCCACCCACCCAGTCACTCACCCACCCAGTCACCCACCCAGTCACTCACCCACCCACCCACTCACACACCCACTCACACACCCACACACTCACTCACCCACCCACTCACCCACCCACTCACTCACCCACCCAGTCACTCACCGACCCAGTCACTCACCCACCCAGTCACTCACTCACCCACCCAGTCACTCACTCACCCACTCACCCACTCACTCACCCACTCACTCACTCACTCACCCACTGACTCACCCACCCAGTCACTCACCCACCCAGTCACTCACCCACCCAGTCACTCATGCACCCAGTCACTAACTCACCCACCCAGTCACTAACTCACCCACCCAGTCACTGGCTCACCCACCCAGTCACTCACCGACCCAGTCACTCACTGACCCAGTCACTCACCGACCCAGTCACTCACCCACCCAGTAACTCACTCACTGACCCAGTCACTCACCCACCCAGTCACTCACCCACCCAGTCACTCACCCACCCACCCAGTCACTCAAGTCACCCACCCACCCAGTCACCCACCCAGTCACCCACCCACCCAGTCACTCACCCACCCAGTCACTCAACCACCCAGTCACTCACCCACCCAGTCACTCACCCACCCACTCACCCACCCACTCACCAACTCACCCACTCACCAGTCACTTACCCACCCAGTCACTCACCCACCCACCCAGTCACTCACCCACCCAGTCACTCACCCACCCAGTCACTCACCCACCCACTCACCCACCCACTCACCCACCCACTCACCCAGTCACTCATCCACCCACCCAGTCACTCATCCACCCACCCAGTCACTCATCCACACAGCCAGTCACTCACCCAGTCACTCATTCACACAGTAACCCAGTCACTCAGCCAGTCACTCAGCCAGTCGCTCAGCCAGTTGCTCAGCCAGTCGCTCACCCAGTCACTCACCCAGTCACTCACTCACCCAGTCACTCACTCACCCAGTCACTCACTCACCCAGTCACCCAGTCACTCACTCACCCAGTCACCCAGTCACTCACTCACCCAGTCACCCAGTCACTCACTCACCCAGTCACTCACTCACCCAGTCACTCACTCACCCAGTCACTCACTCACCCAGTCACTCACTCACCAACTCACTCACCCACCCAGTCACTCACCCACCCAGTCACTCACCCACCCACCCAGTCACTCACCCATCCAGTCACTCACCCACCCAGTCACTCACCCACCCACCTAGTCACCCACCCACCCAGTCACCCACCCACCCAGTCACTCACCCACCCAGTCACCCACCCACTCACCCACCCAGTCACTCACTAACCCAGTCCCCAACTCACCCACCCAGTCACTCACGCACCCAGTCACTCACTCACCCAGTCCCCAACTCACCCACCCACTCACCCACCCACTCACACACCCACCCACTCACCCACCCACTCACACACACACCCACTCACCCACCCACTCAATCACCCACCCACCCAGTCACTCCCTCACTCATCCAGTCACTCACTCACCCATTCACTCACCCAGTCACTCACCCAGTCACTCACCCAGTCACTCACCCAGTCACTCACCCAGTCACTCACCCACCCAGTCACTCACCCACCCAGTCACTCACCCACCCAGTCAATCACCCACCCAGTCACTAACTCATCCACCCAGTCACTAACTCACTTACCCACCCAGTCACTCACCCACCCAGTCACTCACTCACCCACCCACCCAGTCACTCACCCACCCACTCAACTCACCCACCCACTCACTCACCCACCCACTCACTCACCCACCCAGTCACTCACCCACCCACCGAGTCACTCACCCACCACGTCACTCACCCACCCACTCACCCACCCACACAGTCACTCACCCACCCACTCACCCACCCACTCACCCACTCACCCACCCACCAGTCACTCACCCACCCAGTCACTCACCCACCCAGTCACTCACCCACCCAGTCACTCACCCAAGTCACTCAATGTCACTCACCCACCCAGTCACTCACCCACACAGTCACTCACCCACCCACCCAGTCACTCACCCACCCAGTCACCCACCCACCCAGTCACTCACCCACCCACCCACTCACCCACCCACTCACACACCCACCCACTCACTCACCCACCCACTCACCCACCCAGTCACTCACCCACCCAGTCACTAACCGACCCAGTCACTCAACCACCCAGTCACTCACTCACCCACCCAGTCACTCACTCACCCAGTCACTCACTCACCCACTCACTCACCCACTCACTCACTCACCCACTCACTCACCCACCCAGTCACTCACCCACCCACCCAGTCACTCACTCACCCAGTCACTCACTCACTCACACAGAAACCCAGTCACTCAGCCAGTCGCTCAGCAAGTCGCTCACTCAGTCACTCACCCAGTTACTCACCCAGTGACTCACTCACCCAGTCACCCAGACACTCACTCACCCAGTCACCCAGTCACTCACCCACCCAGTCACTCACTCACCCAGTCACTCACTCACCCAGTCACTCACTCACCCAGTCACCCAGTCACTCACTCACCCAGTCACCCAGTCACTCACTCACCCAGTCACCCAGTCACTCACTCACCCAGTCACTCACTCACCCAGTAACTCACTCACCCAGTCACTCACTCACCTAGTCACTCACTCACCAACTCACTCACCCACCCAGTCACTCACCCACCCAGTCACTCACCCACCCACCCAGTCACTCACCCATCCAGTCACTCACCCACCCAGTCACTCACCCACCCACCTAGTCACCCACCCACCCAGTCACCCACCCACCCAGTCACTCACCCACCCAGTCATCCACCCACTCACCCACCCAGTCACTCACTAACCCAGTCCCCAACTCACCCACCCAGTCACTCACGCACCCAGTCACTCACTCACCCAGTCCCCAACTCACCCACCCACTCACCCACCCACTCACACACCCACCCACTCACCCACCCACTCACACACACACCCACTCACCCACCCACTCAATCACCCACCCACCCAGTCACTCCCTCACTCATCCAGTCACTAACTCACCCATTCACTCACCCAGTCACTCACCCAGTCACTCACCCAGTCACTCACCCAGTCACTCACCCAGTCACTCACCCAGTCACTCACCCACCCAGTCACTCACCCACCCAGTCACTCACCCACCCAGTCAATCACCCACCCAGTCACTAACTCATCCACCCAGTCACTAACTCACTTACCCACCCAGTCACTCACCCACCCAGTCACTCACTCACCCACCCACCCAGTCACTCACCCACCCACTCAACTCACCCACCCACTCACTCACCCACCCACTCACTCACCCACCCAGTCACTCACCCACCCACCGAGTCACTCACCCACCACGTCACTCACCCACCCACTCACCCACCCCACACAGTCACTCACCCACCCACTCACCCACCCACTCACCCACTCACCCACCCACCAGTCACTCACCCACCCAGTCACTCACCCACCCAGTCACTCACCCACCCAGTCACTCACCCAAGTCACTCAATGTCACTCACCCACCCAGTCACTCACCCACACAGTCACTCACCCACCCACCCAGTCACTCACCCACCCAGTCACCCACCCACCCAGTGACTCACCCACCCACCCACTCACACACCCACTCACACACCCACCCACTCACTCACCCACCCACTCACCCACCCAGTCACTCACCCACCCAGTCACTAACCGACCCAGTCACTCAACCACCCAGTCACTCACTCACCCACCCAGTCACTCACTCACCCAGTCACTCACTCACCCACTCACTCACCCACTCACTCACTCACCCACTCACTCACCCACCCAGTCACTCACCCACCCACCCAGTCACTCACTCACCCAGTCACTCACTCACTCACACAGAAACCCAGTCACTCAGCCAGTCGCTCAGCAAGTCGCTCACTCAGTCACTCACCCAGTTACTCACCCAGTGACTCACTCACCCAGTCACCCAGACACTCACTCACCCAGTCACCCAGTCACTCACCCACCCAGTCACTCACACACCCACACAGTCACCCACCCACCCAGTCACCCAGCCACCCAGTCACCCACCCACCCAGTCACTCACCCACCCAGTCACTCACCCACCCAGTTACTCACCCACCCAGTCACTTACTCACCCAGTCACTCACTCACCCAGTCCCCAAATCACCCACCCAGTCACTCACGCACCCAGTCACTCACTCACCCAGTCCCCAACTCACCCACCCAGTCACTCACCCACCCAGTCACTCACCCACCCAACCAGTCACCCACCCACCCAGTCACCCAGTCACTCACCCACCCAGTCACTCACCCACCCAGTCACTCACTCGCCCAGTCCCCAACTCACCCACCCAGTCACTCACCCACACAGTCACTCACCCACCCACCCAGTCACTCACCCACCCAGTCACTCACCCACCCAGTCACTCACCCACCCACCCACTCACACACCCACTCACACACCCACCCAGTCACTCACCCACCCACTCACCCACCCAGTCACTCACCCACCCAGTCACTCATCGACCCAGTCACTCACCCACCCAGTCACTCATCGACCCAGTCACTCACCCACCCAGTCACTCACTCACCCACCCAGTCACTCACTCACCCACCCAGTCACTCACTCACCCACTCACTCACCCACTCACTCACCCACTCACTCACCCACCCAGTCACTCATGCACCCAGTCACTAACTCACCCACCCAGTCACTAACTCACCCACCCAGTCACTAGCTCACCCACCCAGTCACTCACCGACCCAGTCACTCACTGACCCAGTCACTCACCGACCCAGTCACTAACCCACCCAGTAACTCACTCACTGACCCAGTCACTCACCCACCCAGTCACTCACCCACCCAGTCACTCACCCACCCACCCAGTCACTCAAGTCACCCACCCACCCACCCAGTCACCCACCCAGTCACCCACCCACCCAGTCACTCACCCACCCAGTCACTCAACCACCCAGTCACTCACCCACCCACTCACCCACCCACTCACCCACCCACTCACGAACTCAACCACTCACCAGTCACTTACCCACCCAGTCACTCACCCACCCACCCAGTCACTCACCCACCCAGTCACTCACCCACCCAGTCACTCACCCACCCAGTCACTCACCCACCCACTCACCCACCCACTCACCCAGTCACTCATCCACCCACCCAGTCACTCATCCACCCACCCAGTCACTCATCCACACAGCCAGTCACTCACCCAGTCACTCATTCACACAGTAACCCAGTCACTCAGCCAGTCACTCAGCCAGTCGCTCAGCCAGTTGCTCAGCCAGTCGCTCACCCAGTCACTCACCCAGTCACTCACTCACCCAGTCACTCACTCACCCAGTCACTCACTCACCCAGTCACTCACTCACCCAGTCACCCAGTCACTCACTCACCCAGTCACCCAGTAACTCACTCACCCAGTCAACCAGTCACTCACTCACCCAGTCACTCACTCACCCAGTCACTCACTCACCCAGTCACTCACTCACCCACCCAGTCACTCACCCACCCACTCAACTCACCCACCCACTCACTCACCCACCCAGTCACTCACTCACCGACCCAGTCACTCACTGACCCAGTCACTCACCGACCCAGTCACTCACCCACCCACCCAGTAACTCACTCACTGACCCAGTCACTCACCCACCCAGTCACTCACCCACCCAGTCACTCACCCACCCACCCAGTCACTCAAGTCACCCACCCACCCACCCAGTCACCCACCCAGTCACCCACCCACCCAGTCACTCACCCACCCAGTCACTCAACCACCCAGTCACTCACCCACCCACTCACCCACCCACTCACCCACCCACTCACGAACTCAACCACTCACCAGTCACTTACCCACCCAGTCACTCACCCACCCACCCAGTCACTCACCCACCCAGTCACTCACCCACCCACTCACCCACCCACTCACCCACCCACTCACCCAGTCACTCATCCACCCACCCAGTCACTCATCCACCCACCCAGTCACTCATCCACACAGCCAGTCACTCACCCAGTCACTCATTCACACAGTAACCCAGTCACTCAGCCAGTCACTCAGCCAGTCGCTCAGCCAGTTGCTCAGCTAGTCGCTCACCCAGTCACTCACCCAGTCACTCACTCACCCAGTCACTCACTCACCCAGTCACTCACTCACCCAGTCACCCAGTCACTCACTCACCCAGTCACCCAGTAACTCACTCACCCAGTCAACCAGTCACTCACTCACCCAGTCACTCACCCAGTCACTCACTCACCCACCCACCCAGTCACTCACCCACCCACTCAACTCACCCACCCACTCACTCACCCACCCAGTCACTCACCCACCCAGTCACTCACCCACCCAGACACTCACTCACCCAGTCACCCAGTCACTCACCCAGTCACTCACTCACCCAGTCACTCACCCACCCAGTCACTCACACACCCACCCAGTCACCCACCCACCCAGTCACCCACCCACCCAGTCACCCAGCCACCCAGTCACCCACCCACCCAGTCACTCACCCACCCAGTCACTCACCCACCCAGTTACTCACCCACCCAGTCACTTACTCACCCAGTCACTCACTCACCCAGTCCCCAAATCACCCACCCAGTCACTCACGCACCCAGTCACTCACTCACCCAGTCCCCAACTCACCCACCCAGTCACCCACCCACCCAGTCACCCACCCACCCAGTCACTCACCCACCCAGTCACTCACCCACCCAGTCACTCACTCGCCCAGTCCCCAACTCACCCACCCAGTCACTCACCCACACAGTCACTCACCCACCCAGTCACTCACCCACCCAGTCACTCACCCACCCAGTCACCCACCCACCCACCCACTCACACACCCACTCACACACCCACACACTCACTCACCCACACACTCACTCACCCAGTCACTCACCCACCCAGTCACTCACCGACCCAGTCACTCACCCACCCAGTCACTCACTCACCCACCCAGTCACTCACTCACCCATCCAGTCACTCACTCACCCACTCACTCACTCACCCACTCACTCACCCACTCACTCACTCACCCACTCACTCACCCACCCAGTCACTCACCCACCCAGTCACTCATCCACCCAGTCACTCATGCACCCAGTCACTAACTCACCCACCCAGTCACTAACTCACCCACCCAGTCACTAGCTCACCCACCCAGTCACTCACCGACCCAGTCACTCACTGACCCAGTCACTCACCGACCCAGTCACTCACCCACCCAGTAACTCACTCACTGACCCAGTCACTTACCCACCCAGTCACTCACCCACCCAGTCACTCACCCACCCACCCAGTCACTCAAGTCACCCACCCACCCAGTCACCCACCTAGTCACCCACCCACCCAGTCACTCACCCACCCAGTCACTCAACCACCCAGTCACTCACCCACCCAGTCATTCACCCACCCACTCACCCACCCACTCACCAACTCACCCACTCACCAGTCACTTACCCACCCAGTCACTCACCCACCCACCCAGTCACTCACCCACCCAGTCACTCACCCACCCAGTCACTCACCCACCCACTCACCCACCCACTCACCCAGTCACTCATCCACCCACCCAGTCACTCATCCACCCACCCAGTCACTCATCCACACAGCCAGTCACTCACCCAGTCACTCATTCACACAGTAACCCAGTCACTCAGCCAGTCACTGAGCCAGTCGCTCAGCCAGTTGCTCAGCCAGTCGCTCACCCAGTCACTCACCCAGTCACTCACTCACCCAGTCACTCACTCACCCAGTCACCCAGTCACTCACTCACCCAGTCACCCAGTCACTCACTCACCCAGTCACCCAGTCACTCACTCACCCAGTCACTCACTCACCCAGTCACTCACTCACCCAGTCACTCACTCACCCAGTCACTCACTCACCCAGTCACTCCCTCACCCAGTCACTCACTCACCCAGTCACTCACTCACCAACTCACTCACCCACCCACCCAGTCACTCACCTATCCAGTCACTCACCCACCCAGTCACTCACCCACCCACCTAGTCACCCACTCACCCACCCACTCACCCAGTCACTCATCCACCCACCCAGTCACTCATCCACCCACCCAGTCACTCATCCACACAGCCAGTCACTCACCCAGTCACTCATTCACACAGTAACCCAGTCACTCAGCCAGTCACTGAGCCAGTCGCTCAGCCAGTTGCTCAGCCAGTCGCTCACCCAGTCACTCACCCAGTCACTCACTCACCCAGTCACTCACTCACCCAGTCACCCAGTCACTCACTCACCCAGTCACCCAGTCACTCACTCACCCAGTCACCCAGTCACTCACTCACCCAGTCACTCACTCACCCAGTCACTCACTCACCCAGTCACTCACTCACCCAGTCACTCACTCACCCAGTCACTCACTCACCCAGTCACTCACTCACCAACTCACTCACCCACCCACCCAGTCACTCACCTATCCAGTCACTCACCCACCCAGTCACTCACCCACCCACCTAGTCACCCACCCACCCAGTCACCCACCCAGTCACCCACCCAGTCACCCACCCAGTCACCCACCCACTCACGCACACACCCACCCACTCACCCACCCACTCACACACACACCCACTCACCCACCCACTCACCCACCCACTCACCCACCCACCAGTCACTCACTCACCCAGTCACTCACTCACCCAGTCCCCAACTCACCCACTCACCCACACACTCACCCACCCACTCACGCACACACCCACCCACTCACCCACCCACTCACACACACACCCACTCACCCACCCACTCAATCACCCACCCACCCAGTCACTCCCTCACTCACCCAGTCACTCACTCACCCAGTCACTCACTCACCCAGTCACTCACCCAGTCACTCACCCACCCAGTCACTCACCCACCCAGTCACTCACCCACCCAGTCAATCACCCACCCAGTCACTAACTCATCCACCCAGTCACTAACTCACTTACCCACCCAGTCACTCACCCACCCAGTCACTCACTCACCCACCCACCCAGTCACTCACCCACCCACTCAACTCACCCACCCACCCACTCACTCACCCACCCAGTCACTCACCCACCCAGTCACTCACCCACCCACCGAGTCACTCACCCACCACATCACTCACCCACCCACTCACCCACCCACACAGTCACTCACCCACCCACTCACCCTCCCACTCACCCACCCACCAGTCACTCACCCACCCAGTCACTCACCCACCCAGTCACTCACCCACCCAGTCACTCACCCACCCACCCAGTCACTCACCCACCCACACACCCAGTCACTCACCCACCCAGTCACTCACCCACACAGTCACTCCCCTACCCAGTCACTCACCCACCCACCCACCCACCCAGTCACCCACCCACCCAGTCACCCACCCACCCAGGCACTCACCCACCCAGTCACTCACTCACCCAGTTCCCAACTCACCCACCCAGTCACTCACCCACCCAGTCACTCACTCACCCAGTCCCCAACTCACCCACTCACACAGTCACTCACCCACACACCCACTCACTCACACACCCACTCACCCACCCAGACACTCACTCACCCACCCAGACACTCACTCACCCACCCAGTCACTCACTCACCCACCCAGTCACTCACTCAACCAGTCACTCACTCAACCCAGTCACTCACTCACCCAGTCACTCACCCACCCAGTCACTCACCCACCCAGTCACTCACCCACCCAGTCACTCACCCACCCAGTCACTCATCCACCCAGTCACTCATGCACCCAGTCACTAACTCACCCACCCAGTCACTAACTCACCCACCCAGTCACTAGCTCACCCACCCAGTCACTCACCGACCCAGTCACTCACTGACCCAGTCACTCACCGACCCAGTCACTCACCCACCCAGTAACTCACTCACTGACCCAGTCACTTACCCACCCAGTCACTCACCCACCCAGTCACTCACCCACCCACCCAGTCACTCAAGTCACCCACCCACCCAGTCACCCACCTAGTCACCCACCCACCCAGTCACTCACCCACCCAGTCACTCAACCACCCAGTCACTCACCCACCCAGTCATTCACCCACCCACTCACCCACCCACTCACCAACTCACCCACTCACCAGTCACTTACCCACCCAGTCACTCACCCACCCACCCAGTCACTCACCCACCCAGTCACTCACCCACCCAGTCACTCACCCACCCACTCACCCACCCACTCACCCAGTCACTCATCCACCCACCCAGTCACTCATCCACCCACCCAGTCACTCATCCACACAGCCAGTCACTCACCCAGTCACTCATTCACACAGTAACCCAGTCACTCAGCCAGTCACTGAGCCAGTCGCTCAGCCAGTTGCTCAGCCAGTCGCTCACCCAGTCACTCACCCAGTCACTCACTCACCCAGTCACTCACTCACCCAGTCACCCAGTCACTCACTCACCCAGTCACCCAGTCACTCACTCACCCAGTCACCCAGTCACTCACTCACCCAGTCACTCACTCACCCAGTCACTCACTCACCCAGTCACTCACTCACCCAGTCACTCACTCACCCAGTCACTCACTCACCCAGTCACTCACTCACCCAGTCACTCACTCACCAACTCACTCACCCACCCACCCAGTCACTCACCTATCCAGTCACTCACCCACCCAGTCACTCACCCACCCACCTAGTCACCCACCCACCCAGTCACCCACCCAGTCACCCACCCAGTCACCCACCCAGTCACCCACCCACTCACGCACACACCCACCCACTCACCCACCCACTCACACACACACCCACTCACCCACCCACTCACCCACCCACTCACCCACCCACCAGTCACTCACTCACCCAGTCACTCACTCACCCAGTCCCCAACTCACCCACTCACCCACACACTCACCCACCCACTCACGCACACACCCACCCACTCACCCACCCACTCACACACACACCCACTCACCCACCCACTCAATCACCCACCCACCCAGTCACTCCCTCACTCACCCAGTCACTCACTCACCCAGTCACTCACTCACGCAGTCACTCACCCAGTCACTCACCCACCCAGTCACTCACCCACCCAGTTACTCACCCACCCAGTCAATCACCCACCCAGTCACTAACTCATCCACCCAGTCACTAACTCACTTACCCACCCAGTCACTCACCCACCCAGTCACTCACTCACCCACCCACCCAGTCACTCACCCACCCACTCAACTCACCCACCCACCCACTCACTCACCCACCCAGTAACTCACCCACCCAGTCACTCACCCACCCACCGAGTCACTCACCCACCACGTCACTCACCCACCCACTCACCCACCCACACAGTCACTCACCCACCCACTCACCCTCCCACTCACCCACCCACCAGTCACTCACCCACCCAGTCACTCACCCACCCAGTCACTCACCCACCCAGTCACTCACCCACCCAGTCACTCACCCACCCACCCAGTCACTCACCCACCCACACACCCAGTCACTCACCCACCCAGTCACTCACCCACACAGTCACTCCCCTACCCAGTCACTCACCCACCCAGTCACTCACACACCCACCCACCCAGTCACCCACCCACCCAGTCACCCACCCACCCAGGCACTCACCCACCCAGTCACTCACTCACCCAGTTCCCAACTCACCCACCCAGTCACTCACCCACCCAGTCACTCACTCACCCAGTCCCCAACTCACCCACTCACACAGTCACTCACCCACACACCCACTCACTCACACACCCACTCACCCACCCAGACACTCACTCACCCACCCAGACACTCACTCACCCACCCAGTCACTCACTCACCCACCCAGTCACTCACTCAACCAGTCACTCACTCAACCCAGTCACTCACTCACCCAGTCACTCACTCACCCACCCAGTCACTCACCCACCCAGTCACTCACCCACCCAGTCACTCACCCACCCAGTCACTCACCCACCCAGTCACTCATCCACCCAGTCACTCATGCACCCAGTCACTAACTCACCCACCCAGTCACTAACTCACCCACCCAGTCACTAGCTCACCCACCCAGTCACTCACCGACCCAGTCACTCACTGACCCAGTCACTCACTCAACCCAGTCACTCACCCACCCAGTCACTCACTCAACCAGTCACTCACTCAACCCAGTCACTCACTCACCCAGTCACTCACTCACCCACCCAGTCACTCACCCACCCAGTCACTCACCCACCCAGTCACTCACCCACCCAGTCACTCACCCACCCAGTCACTCATCCACCCAGTCACTCATGCACCCAGTCACTAACTCACCCACCCAGTCACTAACTCACCCACCCAGTCACTAGCTCACCCACCAAGTCACTCACCGACCCAGTCACTCACTGACCCAGTCACTCACCGACCCAGTCACTCACCCACCCAGTAACTCACTCACTGACCCAGTCACTTACCCACCCAGTCACTCACCCACCCAGTCACTCACCCACCCACCCAGTCACTCAAGTCACCCACCCACCCAGTCACCCACCTAGTCACCCACCCACCCAGTCACTCACCCACCCAGTCACTCAACCACCCAGTCACTCACCCACCCAGTCATTCACCCACCCACTCACCCACCCACTCACCAACTCACCCACTCACCAGTCACTTACCCACCCAGTCACTCACCCACCCACCCAGTCACTCACCCACCCAGTCACTCACCCACCCAGTCACTCACCCACCCACTCACCCACCCACTCACCCAGTCACTCATCCACCCACCCAGTCACTCATCCACCCACCCAGTCACTCATCCACACAGCCAGTCACTCACCCAGTCACTCATTCACACAGTAACCCAGTCACTCAGCCAGTCACTGAGCCAGTCGCTCAGCCAGTTGCTCAGCCAGTCGCTCACCCAGTCACTCACCCAGTCACTCACTCACCCAGTCACTCACTCACCCAGTCACCCAGTCACTCACTCACCCAGTCACCCAGTCACTCACTCACCCAGTCACCCAGTCACTCACTCACCCAGTCACTCACTCACCCAGTCACTCACTCACCCAGTCACTCACTCACCCAGTCACTCACTCACCCAGTCACTCACTCACCCAGTCACTCACTCACCCAGTCACTCACTCACCAACTCACTCACCCACCCACCCAGTCACTCACCTATCCAGTCACTCACCCACCCAGTCACTCACCCACCCACCTAGTCACCCACCCACCCAGTCACCCACCCAGTCACCCACCCAGTCACCCACCCACTCACGCACACACCCACCCACTCACCCACCCACTCACACACACACCCACTCACCCACCCACTCACCCACCCACTCACCCACCCACCAGTCACTCACTCACCCAGTCACTCACTCACCCAGTCCCCAACTCACCCACTCACCCACACACTCACCCACCCACTCACGCACACACCCACCCACTCACCCACCCACTCACACACACACACACTCACCCACCCACTCAATCACCCACCCACCCAGTCACTCCCTCACTCACCCAGTCACTCACTCACCCAGTCACTCACTCACCCAGTCACTCACCCAGTCACTCACCCACCCAGTCACTCACCCACCCAGTCACTCACCCACCCAGTCAATCACCCACCCAGTCACTAACTCATCCACCCAGTCACTAACTCACTTACCCACCCAGTCACTCACCCACCCAGTCACTCACTCACCCACCCACCCAGTCACTCACCCACCCACTCAACTCACCCACCCACCCACTCACTCACCCACCCAGTCACTCACCCACCCAGTCACTCACCCACCCACCGAGTCACTCACCCACCACGTCACTCACCCACCCACTCACCCACCCACACAGTCACTCACCCACCCACTCACCCTCCCACTCACCCACCCACCAGTCACTCACCCACCCAGTCACTCACCCACCCAGTCACTCACCCACCCAGTCACTCACCCACCCAGTCACTCACCCACCCACCCAGTCACTCACCCACCCACACACCCAGTCACTCACCCACCCAGTCACTCACCCACACAGTCACTCCCCTACCCAGTCACTCACCCACCCAGTCACTCACACACCCACCCACCCAGTCACCCACCCACCCAGTCACCCACCCACCCAGGCACTCACCCACCCAGTCACTCACTCACCCAGTTCCCAACTCACCCACCCAGTCACTCACCCACCCAGTCACTCACTCACCCAGTCCCCAACTCACCCACTCACACAGTCACTCACCCACACACCCACTCACTCACACACCCACTCACCCACCCAGACACTCACTCACCCACCCAGACACTCACTCACCCACCCAGTCACTCACTCACCCACCCAGTCACTCACTCAACCAGTCACTCACTCAACCCAGTCACTCACTCACCCAGTCACTCACTCACCCACCCAGTCACTCACCCACCCAGTCACTCACCCACCCAGTCACTCACTGACCCAGTCACTCACCCACCCAGTCTCTAACTCACCCACCCCGTCACTAACTCACTCACCCACCCAGTCACTCGCTGACCCAGTCACTCACTGACCCAGTCACTCACCGACCCAGTCACTCACCCACCCAGTCACTCATTCACCCACCCTGTCACTCACCCACCCGGTCACTCACCCACCCAGTCACTCACCCACCCAGTCACTCACCCACCCAGTCACTCACCCACCCACTCACTCACCCACCCACTCACCCACCCACCAGTCACTCACCCACCCAGTCACTCACCTACCCACCCAGTCACTCACCCACCCACACACCCAGTTACTCATCCACCCACCCAGTCACTCATCCACACAGCCAGTCACCCACCCAGTCACTAACCCACCCAGTCACTCACCCACCCAGTCACTCACCCACACAGTCACTCCCCTACCCAGTCACTCACCCACCCACCCAGTCACTCACCCACCCACCCAGTCACCCACCCACCCAGTCACCCACCCACCCAGTCACTCACCCACCCAGGCACTCACCCACCCAGGCACTCACTCACCCAGTCCCCAACTCACCCACTCACACAGTCACTCACCCACACACCCATTCACTCACACACCCACTCACCCACCCAGTCACTCACCCACCCACCCAGTCACTCACTCACTCACCCACCCAGTCACTCACCCACCAGTCACTCACCCACCCAGTCACTCACCCACCCAGTCACTCACCCACCCACACACCCAGTCACTCATCCACCCACCCAGTCACTCATCCACACAGCCAGTCACTCACCCAGTCACTCACTCACCCAGTCACTCACTCACACAGTAACACAGTCACTCAGCCAGTCACTCAGCCAGTCACTCAGCCAGTCACTCAGCCAGTTGCTCACCCAGTCACTCACTCACACACTCACTCACTCAGCCAGTCACTCACTCACCCAGTCACTCACCCACCCAGTCACTCACCCACCCAGTCACTCACCCACCCAGTCACTTACCCACCCACCCAGTCACCCACCCACCCAGTAACCCACCCACCCACTCACTCACCCACCCAGTCACTCACCCACCCAGTCACTCACTCACCCAGTCCCCAACTCACCCACCCAGTTACTCATGCACCCAGTCCCCAACTCACCCAGTCACTCACCCACCCACTCACCCACCCACTCACCCACCCACTCACTCACCCACCCACTCACTCACCCACTCACTCACTCACCAACCCAGTCACTCACCCACCCACCCAGTCACTCACTCACCCACGCAGTCACTCACTCACCCAGTCACTCACTCACCCAGTCACTCACCCACCCACTCACTCACCCACCCAGTCACTCACACACCCAGTCACTCACTCACCCAGTCACTCACCCACCCAGTCACTCAAGTCAAAACCCAGTCACTCACCCACCCAGTCACTCACCCACCCAGTCACTCACCCACCCAGTCACTCACCCACCCAGTCACTCACTCACCCAGTCCCCAACTCACCCACCCAGTCACTCACGCACCCAGTCACTCACTCACCCAGTCCCCAACTCAATCACCCACCCACTCCCCCACCCACTCACTCACCCACACACTCACTCACTCACCCACCCAGTCACTCACCCACCCAGTCACTCACCCACCCAGTCAATCACCCACCCAGTCACTCACTCAGTCACTCACCCAGTCACTCACCCACCCAGTCACTCACCCACCCAGTCACTCACTCACCCGCTCACTAACTTACTCACCCACCCACTCACTAACTCACTCACCCGCCTGCTCACTAACTCACTCACCTGCCTGCTCACTAACTCACTCACCTGCCCACTCACTAACTCACTCACCCACCTGCTCACTAACTCACCACCAGCCCGCTCACTAACTCACCCGCCCACCCGCTCACTAACTCACCCGCCCGCTCACTAACTCACCTGCCCACTCACTAACTCGCCCTCTTACTAACTCACCCGCCCGCTCACTAACTCACCCACCCGCTCACTAACTCACCTGCCCGCTCACTAACTCGCCCGCTCACTAACTCACCCGCCCGCTCACTAACTCACCTGCCCGCTTACTAACTCACCCGCCCGCTCACTAACTCACCCGCCCACTCACTAACTCACTAGCTCACCTGCCCAGTCACTCACTCACCCAGTCACTCACTCACCCAGTCACTCACTCACCCAGTCACTCACTCACCCAGTCACTCACTCACCCAGTCACTCACTCACCCAGTCACTCACTCACCAACTCACTCACCCACCCAGTCACTCACCCACCCAGTCACTCACCCACCCACCCAGTCACTCACCCATCCAGTCACTCACCCACCCAGTCACTCACCCACCCACCTAGTCACCCACCCACCCAGTCACCCACCCACCCAGTCACTCACCCACCCAGTCACCCACCCAGTCACCCACCCACCCAGTCACTCACCCACCCAGTCACTCACTAACCCAGTCCCCAACTTACCCACCCAGTCACTCACGCACCCAGTCACTCACTCACCCAGTCCCCAACTCACCCACCCACTCACCCACCCACTCACTCACACACCCACCCACTCACCCACCCACTCACACACCCACCCACTCACCCATCCACTCAATCACCCACCCACCCAGTCACTCCCTCACTCACCCAGTCACTCACCTAGTCACTCACCCAGTCACTCACCCACCCAGTCACTCACCCACCCAGTCACTCACCCACCTGGTCAATCACCCACCCAGTAACTAACTCATCCACCCAGTCACTAACTCACTTATCCACCCAGTCACTCACCCACCCAGTCACTCACTCACCCACCCACCCAGTCACTCACCCACCCACTCACTCACCCACCCACTCACTCACCCACCCAGTCACTCACCCACCCAGTCACTCACCCACCCACCGAGTCACTCACCCACCACGTCACTCACCCACCCACTCACCCACCCACACAGTCACTCACCCACCCACTCACCCACCCACTCACCCACCCACTCACCCACCCACCAGTCACTCACCCACCCAGTCACTCACCCACCCAGTCACTCACCCACCCAGTCACTCACCCACCCAGTCACTCAATGTCACTCACCCACCCAGTCAGTCACCCACCCAGTCACTCACCCACCCACCCATTCACTCAAACCCACACACCCACCCACCCACACACCCAGTCACTCATCCACCCACCCAGTCAATCATCCACACAGCCAGTCACTCACCCAGTCACTCACTCACCCAGTCACTCACTCACACAGTAACCCAGTCACTCAGCCAGTCACTCAGTCACTCAGCCAGTCACTCAGCCAGTTGCTCATTCAGTCACTCACCCAGTCACTCACCCAGTCACTCACTCACCCAGTCACTCACTCACCCAGTCCCCAACTCACCCACTCACCCACCCACTCACCCACCCACTCACTCACACACCCACCCACTCACACACACCCACTCAAACTCAATCACCCACCCACCCAGTCACTCCCTCACTCACCCAGTCACTCACCCAGTCACTCACCCACCCAGTCTCTCACCCACCCAGTCACTCACCCACCCAGTCAATCACCCACCCAGTCACTAACTCATCCACCCAGTCACTAACTCACTTACCCACCCAGTCACTCACCCACCCAGTCACTCACTCAACCACCCACTCAACTCACCCACCCACTCACTCACCCACCCAGTCACTCACCCACCCAGTCACTCACCCACCCACCGAGTCACTCACCCACCACGTCACTCACCCACCCACTCACCCACCCACACAGTCACTCACCCACCCACTCACCCACCCACTCACCCACCAGTCACTCACCCACCCACTCACCCACCCACCAGTCACTCACCCACCCAGTCACTCACCCACCCAGTCACTCACCCACCCAGTCACTCACCCATCCAGTCACTCACCCACCCAGTCAATCACCCACCCAGTCACTAACTCATCCACCCAGTCACTCACTCACCCAGTCACTCACTCAACCCAGTCACTCACTCACCCAGTCACTCACTCACCCACCCAGTCACTCACCCACCCAGTCACTCACCCACCCAGTCACTCACTGACCCAGTCACTCACCCACCCAGTCACTCACCCACCCTGTCACTCACCCACCCGGTCACTCACCAACCCAGTCACCCACCCAGTCACTCACCCACCCAGTCACTCACCCACCCAGTCACTCACCCACCCACTCACCCACCCACCCACTCACCCACCCACCAGTCACTCACCCACCCAGTCACTCACCCACCCAGTCACTCACCCACCCACACACCCAGTTACTCATCCACCCACCCTGTCACTCATCCACACAGCCAGTCACTCACCCAGTCACTCACCCACTCAGTCACTCACCCACCCAGTCACTCCCCTACCCAGTCACTCACCCACCCAGTCACTCACCCACCCACCCAGTCACTCACCCACCCACCCAGTCACCCACCCACCCAGTCACCCACCCAATCAGGCACTCACCCACCCAGGCACTCACTCACCCAGTCCCCAACTCACCCACTCACACAGTCACTCACCCACCCACCCAGTCACTCACCCACCCACACACCCAGTCACTCATGCACCCACCCAGTCACTCATCCACACAGCCAGTCACTCACCCAGTCACTCACCCACCCAGTCACTCACCCACCCAGTCACTCACCCACACAGTCACTCCCCTACCCAGTCACTCACCCACCCAGTCACTCACCCACCCACCCAGTCACCCACCCACCCACCCACCCAGTCACCCACCCACCCAGGCACTCACCCACCCAGTCACTCACCCACTCACTCACCCACCCAGTCACTCACCCACCCAGTCACTCACCCACCCACCAAGTCACTCACCCACCACATCACTCATCCACCCACTCACCCACCCACACAGTCACTCACCCACCCACTCACCCACCCATCCAGTCACTCACCCACCCAGTCAATCACCCACCCAGTCACTAACTCATCCACCCAGTCACTCACTCACCCAGTCACTCACTCAACCCAGTCACTCACTCACCCAGTCACTCACTCACCCACCCAGTCACTCACCCACCCAGTCACTCACCCACCCAGTCACTCACTGACCCAGTCACTCACCCACCCAGTCACTCACCCACCCTGTCACTCACCCACCCGGTCACTCACCAACCCAGTCACCCACCCAGTCACTCACCCACCCAGTCACTCACCCACCCAGTCACTCACCCACCCACTCACCCACCCACCCACTCACCCACCCACCAGTCACTCACCCACCCAGTCACTCACCTACCCACCCAGTCACTCACCCACCCACACACCCAGTTACTCATCCACCCACCCTGTCACTCATCCACACAGCCAGTCACTCACCCAGTCACTCACCCACTCAGTCACTCACCCACCCAGTCACTCCCCTACCCAGTCACTCACCCACCCAGTCACTCACCCACCCACCCAGTCACTCACCCACCCACCCAGTCACCCACCCACCCAGTCACCCACCCAATCAGGCACTCACCCACCCAGGCACTCACTCACCCAGTCCCCAACTCACCCACTCACACAGTCACTCACCCACCCACCCAGTCACTCACCCACCCACACACCCAGTCACTCATGCACCCACCCAGTCACTCATCCACACAGCCAGTCACTCACCCAGTCACTCACCCACCCAGTCACTCACCCACCCAGTCACTCACCCACACAGTCACTCCCCTACCCAGTCACTCACCCACCCAGTCACTCACCCACCCACCCAGTCACCCACCCACCCACCCACCCACCCAGTCACCCACCCACCCAGGCACTCACCCACCCAGTCACTCACTCACCCACTCACTCACCCACCCAGTCACTCACCCACCCAGTCACTCACCCACCCACCAAGTCACTCACCCACCACATCACTCATCCACCCACTCACCCACCCACACAGTCACTCACCCACCCACTCACCCACCCACCCAGTCACCCACCCACCCACCAGTCACTCACCCACCCAGTCACTCACCCACCCAGTCACTCACCCACCCAGTCACTCACCCACCCACCCAGTCACTCACCCACCCACACACCCAGTCACTCATCCACCCACCCAGTCACTCATCCACACAGCCAGTCACTCACCCAGTCACTCACCCACCCAGTCACTCACCCACCCAGTCACTCACCCACACAGTCACTCACCCACACAGTCACTCACCCACCCAGTCACTCACCCACCCACCCAGTCACCCACCCACCCAGTCACCCACCCACCCAGGCACTCACCCACCCAGTCACTCACTCACCCAGTCCCCAACTCACCCACCCAGTCACTCACCCACCCAGTCACTCACCCACCCACCGAGTCACTCACCCACCACGTCACTCACCCACCCACTCACCCACCCACACAGTCACTCACCCACCCACTCACCCACCCACTCACCCACCCACTCACCCACCCACTCACCCACCCACCAGTCACTCACCCACCCAGTCACTCACCCACCCACCCAGTCACCCACCCACCCAGTCACCCACCCACCCAGGCACTCACCCACCCAGGCACTCACTCACCGTCCCCAACTCACCCACTCACACAGTCACTCACCCACACACCCACTCACCCACCCAGTCACTCACCCACCCACCCAGTCACTCACCCACCCACACACCCAGTCACTCACCCACCCACCCAGTCACTCATCCACACAGCCAGTCACTCACCCAGTCACTCACCCACCCAGTCACTCACCCACCCAGTCACTCACCCACACAGTCACTCCCCTACCCAGTCACTCACCCACCCAGTCACTCACCCACCCACCCAGTCACCCACCCACCCACCCAGTCACCCACCCACCCAGGCACTCACCCACCCAGTCACTCACTCACCCAGTCCCCAACTCACCCACCCAGTCACTCACCCACCCAGTCACTCACTCACCCAGTCCCCAACTCACACACTCACACAGTCACTCACCCACACACCCACTCACTCACACACCCACTCACCCACCCAGTCACTCACCCACCCACCCAGTCACTCACTCACCCACCCAGTCACTCACTCAACCCAGTCACTCACTCACTCACCACTCACTCACTCACCCACCCAGTCACTCACCCACCCAGTCACTCACCCACCCAGTCACTCACCCACCCAGTCACTCACCCACCCAGTCACTCACTGACCCAGTCACTCACCCACCCAGTCTCTAACTCACCCACCCCGTCACTAACTCACTCACCCACCCAGTCACTCACTGACCCAGTCACTCACTGACCCAGTCACTCACCGACCCAGTCACTCACCCACCCAGTCACTCATTCACCCACCCTGTCACTCACCCACCCGGTCACTCACCCACCCAGTCACCCACCCACCCAGTCACTCACCCACCCAGTCACTCACCCACCCAGTCACTCACCCACCCACTCACCCACCCACTCACCCACCCACCAGTCACTCACCCACCCAGTCACTCACCTACCCACCCAGTCACTCACCCACCCACACACCCAGTTACTCATCCACCCACCCAGTCACTCATCCACACAGCCAGTCACTCACCCAGTCACTCACCCACCCAGTCACTCACCCACCCAGTCACTCACCCACCCAGTCACTCACCCACCCAGTCACTCACCCACCCACCCAGTCACTCACCCACCCACCCAGTCACCCACCCACCCAGTCACCCACCCACCCAGTCACCCACCCACCCATTCACTCACCCACCCAGTCACTCACTCACCCAGTCCCCAACTCACCCACTCACACAGTCACTCACCCACACACCCACTCACTCACACACCCACTCACCCACCCAGTCACTCACCCACCCACCCAGTCACTCACTCACCCACCCAGTCACTCACTCACCCAGTCACTCACTCAACCCAGTCACTCACTCACCCAGTCACTCACTCACCCACCCAGTCACTCACCCACCCAGTCACTCACCCACCCAGTCACTCACTGACCCAGTCACTCACCCACCCAGTCACTCACCCACCCTGTCACTCACCCACCCGGTCACTCACCCACCCAGTCACCCACCCAGTCACTCACCCACCCAGTCACTCACCCACCCACTCACCCACCCACCCACTCACCCACCCACCAGTCACTCACCCACCCAGTCACTCACCTACCCACCCAGTCACTCACCCACCCACACACCCAGTTACTCATCCACCCACCCAGTCACTCATCCACACAGCCAGTCACTCACCCAGTCACTCACCCACTCAGTCACTCACCCACCCAGTCACTCCCCTACCCAGTCACTCACCCACCCAGTCACTCACCCACCAACCCAGTCACTCACCCACCCACCCAGTCACCCACCCACCCAGTCACCCACCCAATCAGGCACTCACCCACCCAGGCACTCACTCACCCAGTCCCCAACTCACCCACTCACACAGTCACTCACCCACCCACCCAGTCACTCACCCACCCACACACCCAGTCACTCATGCACCCACCCAGTCACTCATCCACACAGCCAGTCACTCACCCAGTCACTCACCCACCCAGTCACTCACCCACCCAGTCACTCACCCACACAGTCACTCCCCTACCCAGTCACTCACCCACCCAGTCACTCACCCACCCACCCAGTCACCCACCCACCCACCCAGTCACCCACCCACCCAGGCACTCACCCACCCAGTCACTCACTCACCCAGTCCCCAACTCACCCACCCAGTCACTCACCCACCCAGTCACTCACTCACCCAGTCCCCAACTCACACACTCACACAGTCACTCACCCACACGCCCACTCACTCACACACCCACTCACTCACCCAGTCACTCACCCACCCACCCAGTCACTCACTCACCCACCCAGTCACTCACTCACCCAGTCACTCACTCACCCAGTCACTCACTCAACCCAGTCACTCACTCACTCACCACTCACTCACTCACCCACCCAGTCACTCACCCACCCAGTCACTCACCCACCCAGTCACTCACTGACCCAGTCACTCACCCACCCAGTCTCTAACTCACCCACCCCGTCACTAACTCACTCACCCACCCAGTCACTCACTGACCCAGTCACTCACTGACCCAGTCACTCACCGACCCAGTCACTCACCCACCCAGTCACTCACCCACCCAGTCACTCACTGACCCAGTCACTCACCCACCCAGTCTCTAACTCACCCACCCTGTCACTAACTCACTCACCCACCCAGTCACTCACTGACCCAGTCACTCACTGACCCAGTCACTCACCGACCCAGTCACTCACCCACCCAGTCACTCATTCACCCACCCTGTCACTCACCCACCCGGTCACTCACCCACCCAGTCACCCACCCACCCAGTCACTCACCCACCCACTCACCCACCCACCAGTCACTCACCCACCCAGTCACTCACCTACCCACCCAGTCACTCACCCACCCACACACCCAGTTACTCATCCACCCACCCAGTCACTCATCCACACAGCCAGTCACTCACCCAGTCACTCACCCACTCAGTCACTCACCCACCCAGTCACTCCCCTACCCAGTCACTCACCCACCCAGTCACTCACCCACCCACCCAGTCACTCACCCACCCACCCAGTCACCCACCCACCCAGTCACCCACCCACCCAGGCACTCACCCACCCAGGCACTCACTCACCTAGTCCCCAACTCACCCACTCACACAGTCACTCACCCACACACCCACTCACCCACCCAGTCACTCACCCACCCACCCAGTCACTCACCCACCCACACACCCAGTCACTCATCCACCCACCCAGTCACTCATCCACACAGCCAGTCACTCACCCAGTCACTCACCCACCCAGTCACTCACCCACCCAGTCACTCACTCACACAGTCACTCCCCTACCCAGTCACTCACCCACCCAGTCACTCACCCACCCACCCAGTCACCCCCCCAGTCACTCACTCACCCAGTCCCCAACTCACCCACCCAGTCACTCACTGACCCAGTCACTCACCGACCCAGTCACTCACCCACCCAGTCACTCATTCACCCACCCTGTCACTCACCCACCCGGTCACTCACCCACCCAGTCACCCACCCACCCAGTCACTCACCCACCCAGTCACTCACCCACCCAGTCACTCACCCACCCACTCACCCACCCACTCACCCACCCACCAGTCACTCACCCACCCAGTCACTCACCTACCCACCCAGTCACTCACCCACCCACACACCCAGTTACTCATCCACCCACCCAGTCACTCATCCACCCACCCAGTCACTCATCCACACAGCCAGTCACCCACCCAGTCACTCACCCACCCAGTCACTCCCCTACCCAGTCACTCACCCACCCAGTCACTCACCCACCCACCCAGTCACTCACCCACCCACCCAGTCACCCACCCACCCAGTCACTCACCCACCCAGTCACCCACCCACCCAGGCACTCACCCACCCAGGCACTCACTCACCCAGTCCCCAACTCACCCACTCACACAGTCACTCACCCACACACCCACTCACCCACCCAGTCACTCATCCACCCAGTCACTCACCCACCCAGTCACTCACTCACCCACCCAGTCACCCACCCACCCAGGCACTCACCCACCCAGGCACTCACTCACCCAGTCCCCAACTCACCCACTCACACAGTCACTCACCCACACACCCACTCACCCAACCAGTCAATCATCCACCCAGTCACTCACCCACCCACCCAGTCACTCACTCACCCACCCAGTCACTCACCCACCAGTCACTCACCCACCCAGTCACTCACCCACCCAGTCACTCACCCACCCACACACCCAGTTACTCATCCACCCACCCAGTCACTCATCCACACAGCCAGTCACTCACCCAGTCACTCACCCACTCAGTCACTCACCCACCCAGTCACTCCCCTACCCAGTCACTCACCCACCCAGTCACTCACCCACCCACCCAGTCACTCACTCACCCACCCAGTCACTCACCCACCAGTCACTCACCCACCCAGTCACTCACCCACCCAGTCACTCACCCACCCACACACCCAGTCACTCATCCACCCACCCAGTCACTCATCCACACAGCCAGTCACTCACCCAGTCACTCACTCACCCAGTCACTCACTCACACAGTAACACAGTCACTCAGCCAGTCACTCAGCCAGTCACTCAGCCAGTCACTCAGCCAGTTGCTCACCCAGTCACTCACCCACCACCCAGTCACTCACCCACCCACCCAGTCACCCACCCACCCAGTCACCCACCCACCCAGGCACTCACCCACCCAGGCACTCACTCACCCAGTCCCCAACTCACCCACCCAGTCACTCACTCACCCAGTCCCCAACTCACCCACTCACACAGTCACTCACCCACACACCCACTCAACCACCCAGTCACTCACCCACCCAGTCACTCACCCACCCACCCAGTCACTCACTCACCCACCCAGTCACTCACCCACCAGTCACTCACCCACCCAGTCACTCACCCACCCACACACCCAGTCACTCACCCACCCACCCAGTCACTCACCCACCCGGTCACTCACCCACCCGGTCACTCACCCAGTCACTCACCCACCCACTCACCCACCCACTCACCCACCCACTCACCCACCCACCAGTCACTCACCCACCCACCAGTCACTCACCCACCCAGTCACTCACCTACCCACCCAGTCACTCACCCACCCACACACCCAGTTACTCATCCACCCACCCAGTCACTCATCCACACAGCCAGTCACTCACCCAGTCACTCACCCACCCAGTCACTCACCCACCCAGTCACTCCCCTACCCAGTCACTCACCCACCCAGTCACTCACCCACCCACCCAGTCACTCACCCACCCACCCAGTCACCCACCCACCCAGTCACCCACCCACCCAGGCACTCACCCACCCAGGCACTCACTCACCCAGTCCCCAACTCACCCACTCACACAGTCACTCACCCACACACCCACTCACCCACCCAGTCACTCACCCACCCAGTCACTCACCCACCCACCCAGTCACTCACTCACCCACCCAGTCACTCACCCACCAGTCACTCACCCACCCAGTCACTCACCCACCCAGTCACTCACCCACCCACACACCCAGTCACTCATCCACCCACCCAGTCACTCATCCACACAGCCAGTCACTCACCCAGTCACTCACTCACCCAGTCACTCACTCACACAGTAACACAGTCACTCAGCCAGTCACTCAGCCAGTCACTCAGCCAGTCACTCAGCCAGTTGCTCACCCAGTCACTCACCCACCCAGTCACTCACCCACCCACCCAGTCACCCACCCACCCAGTCACCCACCCACCCAGGCACTCACCCACCCAGGCACTCACTCACCCAGTCCCCAACTCACCCACCCAGTCACTCACTCACCCAGTCCCCAACTCACCCACTCACACAGTCACTCACCCACACACCCACTCACCCACCCAGTCACTCACCCACCCAGTCACTCACCCACCCACCCAGTCACTCACTCACCCACCCAGTCACTCACCCACCAGTCACTCACCCACCCAGTCACTCACCCACCCACCCAGTCAAAACCCAGTCACTCACCCACCTAGTCACTCACCCACCCAGTCACTCACCCACCCAGTCACTCACCCACCCAGTCACTCACTCACCCAGTCCCCAACTCACCCACCCAGTCACTCACGCACCCAGTCACTCACTCACCCAGTCCCCAACTCAATCACCCACCCACTCACCCACCCACTCACCCACACACTCACTCACTCACCCACCCATTCACTCATCCACACAGCCAGTCACTCACCCACCCAGTCAATCACCCACCCAGTCACTCACTCAGTCACTCACCCAGTCACTCACCCACCCAGTCACTCACCCACCCAGTCACTCACTTGCCCGCTCACTAACTTACTCACCCACCCACTCACTAACTCACTCACCTGCCTGCTCACTAACACCCTCACCTGCCTGCTCACTAACTCACCACCAGCCCGCTCACTAACTCACCCGCCCACCCGCTCACTAACTCACCCGCCTGCTCACTAACTCACCTGCCCACTCACTAACTCGCCCTCTTACTAACTCACCCGCCCGCTCACTAACTCACCCGCCCGCTCACTAACTCACCTGCCCGCTCACTAACTTGCCCGCTCACTAACTCACCCGCCCGCTCACTAACTCACCTGCCCGCTTACTAACTCACCCGCCCGCTCACTAACTCACCCGCCCACTCACTAACTCACTAGCTCACCCGCCCAGTCACTAACTCACCCGCCCAGTCACTAACCCACCCAGTCTCTAACTCACCCAGTCACTAACTCACCCAGTCACTAACTCACCCACCCACAGAGAAAGGGCAATGGGGAGCGGAGATAGGGGGTGAGTGGACAGAGAGGGGGAGCGGGACCATTAAATCACGGGCAACGCCGGGTATATCAGCTAGTGCTAAAATAAAATATAAGCTCTCATCGGGAATATCCCTCTAGGTCACGGATACATGATCAAATGACCTGGGTCTAGAAATTGATAGTGAGGATTGGAGCGATATCTGGGAGAATCCGTCTAAAACATCCATATGTACAGTAACGAAAGAGAGCATCTATAAAATGATCTACCAGTGGCACCTTACCCCAAAGAGGCTCAGCAAAATATATCCCGAATCATCGGATCGATGTTGGAGAGGATGCGGCCTCCCTGGGGATATGGTCCACATTTGGTGGAACTGCCCAATTATACAAGAATTCTGGATTTACTGTATATCCAAGAAACAATTGGTCTCAAAATTGCGCTAGACCCACTAACCTATCTACTAGCGAAACCAATTGAAGATGTGAACCACACAACGAGACACCTAATCAATCATATGTTAACAGCCGTCAGATGCTCGGTAGCTGCTGCCCAACCAAGACTAGCAGTAGAAAGAAGCATGGCATGTTAATGGAGAGGTTGTCGGCATTCCTTAAACACTGATAGGGTCTATGAGACATGGGAACCCTGGATTAACAACAAGAGTAAGGATGAATGAGGCTGGAGCTATGATGTTTCGCTAGCGGTTTCTTACCCTGTTCACCCGTCAAAGTGTATTATTTTGCATCATATTACATCACCAATATTACCAATATTATCGATGTATTAAAAGAGGTAAAAGGTAGAAATCGAAATCAAAACCTGGTTCTGGAAAAGTATAAATATATGCCTCGGAGCGAAGTTGGTAAACCCCCCCCCCCCCTATTGTGTCCATTTATGGAAATACAGTGTATTTGAGTGTACTGTAGAGTATTGGCCTGAACTGTTTGATTCCATATAATATTTTGTTATCATCTGATAGGAGTTTTGTATGTCTTTATGCTACAGTATGTTCTTATATGTCCTTTTCTTTTATGCTATTATTGTAACTGTTATTATTGTTTCATGGAATTGAAAAAACAATCAAAACAATTTGAAACAAAACAAAGAAAAGGGGAGGCAGATTTTGCCAACTAGGATTTCAAAAGAGGGTGGGCTTGGGGGGCAATTTAACAGTGTTAATTGTTAGGTGTCTGCATCAAGTGTTTTAGGGGTTAGCCATGTTTCTGTAAGAATGATGGCTTTGGGTTTATGCATAAGGTACCATGCCCTTAGTTCATCCAGTTTGGGCAGCAGGCTCCGGATATTTATACAGTATGGGCGACAGATAGACCTTTTTAGAATTTGAAGGGGGGTATTCTCAGTTGTATGGGACAATTGAAAGGGGAGGACCTGGGTTAAGTTCAATATCAACTGGTAAAGAGAGTAACAGTATTAGAAATTTGAGTAGTTTGTTGCAAGTTGTAAATTTGTGATGTTTGCCATTAGTGTAAGCGATGGTTGGTGTGCTGGTTTTCAGAGTTCTCCACCAACATTCAGTAGATAATCCAAGGCTTTTGAGTAATCCAGGGTGTATAATAATATTGGATATGGGCCAGGAGGGAGGGTATTGTAATGGATAGTGAGAGTAACATTTTCACGAGGCCACAAGAAAGAACAAAGTTGAAATATATAGCAGGTTCATTATCACAGAGATAGGTAATGTTGTGTAACAGGGTGTGTCTCCATCGTACCTGTTTTCACCCACATAGAATACCTACTATGTAAGCCCTGATAAGTTTCAGGCAGTAGTGGGTTAATCTATGGGCTGTGACTGTCCCCCCCCTCCCCCTCCGCCTTGTGCTTCCCTTGAAGAGGAAGGAAGGAAGCTGGTGACTCATGGCCTGTGTACAGCCCCTTGGAGGTGGGTACAGTTCATGAGCCCGCCCCTTCTAGAGTCTTCTGGGGAGGGTCTAAATTTAGTCTAGCACTACCCTCCCAAGGGAGAGGGTGTGAGAGGAAGTCTAGCACTACCCTCCTAAGGGAGAGGGTGTGTGAGGGAGTCTATCGCTACCCTCCAAAGGGAGAGGGTGTGAGTAGGAGAGTCTAGTGTTACCCTCTGATGAGAGAGGATGAGGTCTGGCTCTTCTCCTTAATGGGAGTGAGAGGGCTATGAGTCTTCCCCATTGTGGGGCAAGCATGCCATTCTATGCCGGCTGGCTTAGAGACCATCCAGACCAGAATGCCTCAAGAGATGGAGCAAGCACCATCCAGATGTCCTGCACGGCAGAGATTATGCTGTAATGAGAAGGAAGAAAGAGATAAAATAAAGATGCGTGTGCACCTTGCCTCTGCCTTAGTGTCAGTTACTGGACAGGAGGTAGACGGACTGCAATGATAGGAGCTTACATCCTACTCCTAGGATCCTGTTATGGCTGGAGGCGCTGTACCATGAGTGAGTAAAGAAATAATGTTCCTAAAACGTGTCCCATTGCCCATAACATCGCACAGCTCAGCTTCTCCTTAAACAGCAGGTAGACTTCAGCACCACACAGAAGCTAGTAGCCAGTGTTGTTCCCAGAGGAGGGGGGAAACAGGGTTACAGTTGCATGAAGCTGTTGTGAGCCAAGTGAGTGTGTGCAGACTAAACAGCAGAGGTGTGCCTTTTCCTTGCCAAAATGTTTTGCTGCATTGCAATGCTATGGCCTATTCAGGTTTTGCATTGGGGTGTTGAGGGTTTGGGGGTTGAGTGGTGGGCAGTTGTGTGCAAGCTGTTGGGCTGCAGTAAATAAGGTGTACAGAGGGGGTAAAAGTACAGGCTGCTTGAAGTGACAAGCATGGGGTCATAGTGTGATCAGATAAGCTCACCGTTTGTTGTCTTGTGTAAAAGAGTTTGCAGATGATCCAGACCCCCGTCAACCTCCAGTCAACATCCAGTCAAACAATAGTCTAACTATATATTCTCACATATAGATGATCACTTAACATGCATCATTTTAGATGCAAATGCTACCCTGCAAATGCTTTCCCTTAAACTGGTATTAAATTTATACATCTAAGCCCGGCCTGCACAACACGAGGCCGCCCGCACTCACTGTATGGTCCACGACGGCTTAGCCCGCTTTACCCCTTCTCCTCTCTTCCCCCTCCCCCCCCCCCCCGAGCCCGCTCTCCCCCTCCTCCTTCCCCCGAGCCCGCTCTCACGAGTCTCAGAGGAGGATAGCAGGGTAGGAGTCTGCTGCTAGAGAGCGCGCGCACAGGCACATGCGCGCGTTTCTTCCCTCGCGTGCAGTCTGCCTGCTCTGCTCAGTCTGCTGCCCGCCACCATCTCCACCGCCTCAACCGCAACCGATGATATGATGATGTGAGATGCAGCAGGGGTGGTGATGTGAGATGCAGGGGCGTGGGTGATGTGAGATGCAGGGGGGAGGCTGTTGGGGGAGGGCGATGTGAGATGCAGGAGGAGGGTGATGTGAGATGCAGGTGGGAGAGTGATGTGATATGCAGGAGGAGAGAGTGATGTGAGATGCAGGGGGGAGAGTGATGTGATATGCAGGAGGAGAGAGTGATGTGAGATGCAGGGGGGAGAGTGATGTGATATGCAGGAGGAGAGAGTGATGTGAGATGCAGGGGGGAGAGTGATGTGATATGCAGGAGGAGAGAGTGATGTGAGATGCAGGGGGGAGAGTGATGTGATATGCAGGAGGAGAGAGTGATGTGAGATGCAGGGGGGAGAGTGATGTGATATGCAGGAGGAGAGAGTGATGTGAGATGCAGGGGGGAGAGTGATGTGATATGCAGGAGGAGAGAGTGATGTGAGCTGCAGGGGGATGTGTGTGATATCCAGGGGGTTATTGTGTGTGATGTGGAGGGGGAGTATTATGTGTGTCGGTGAGGTTAAGAGATGGAGTATGAGAGATAGAGGGGGAGCCTCGCAAAGGCTGCCGACACTTGGGGGGGTGGGGGGGGGGCAATGGAAACTGTTGTCATGAGCCCCAGGAAAGCTGTCTACGGCCCTGTATGGTATGGTATGACCATCCTCATATCTCCCCCAGCACCACTCATCATCATCATCATCCTCATATCTGGGGGTGGGGGGGCGATGATATGATGATGATCTGGGGGGAGAAGATATGAGGATGAGGGATGCTGGGGGAGGATGAGGGATGCTGGGGGAGGAGGATGAGGAGGATGTGGAGGAGGATGATTTTACGTCTGCGGACTGAATCTGTTTTCCTTGTAGCAGTTCAGCCCTTCTCACTTTACAAGTTGTGCGGGCCTGATCTAAGCAGTCGCATGACCCTCCCCCCAATAAATCTGCCTGTTACAAGTTGGACGCTTAGCAGCACACAATTAACAGAACTACTTTAACTATTCAAAACATACCAGAGATCAATAATAAAGGCAGGGTGGGTTATTTATATATGTGACCTTACCCCCTTTTTCGGTAATAATTATAAACTGCAACTAGAACTTATACAACATACATAATAATACATGCATAATTCATTATAGTTCAATTATAAATCACCAACTGGTTAATAGTGTACCGAATTTATATGAAGATATTTTAGAATATAAGGAATGATTATGTAACGCGGATAAGATACTGCTCCATATTACCTGTCTGTGTAACTCCCAATACAGTCTCCTAATAATCCATATAACCCCTCCCTATATCTCCTTCTATTGTCCCATATAACCGCCAACTATAACTCCTTCTACTACTCCATATAACCAGTGGTGGACTTGTTCCCACCCCCACCCCCCTAGCCTAGGAGCGGCCCACCACCCTAGAGTCGTAACGTCATGGCAACATCTGATGCTGCATTGTCATGGCAACACGTCATCATGTGATGTTGCAGTGTCATTTGATGTCAGATCATCATGACGACGTGGCGCTACAGGAGGGGGTCCACTCCTAAAATGAGAAGACTCTCACACACACATTTCCTCCCCAAAAAATTGCTGCCCCCCCCTCACCCCTCCCCAAAATTGCCATTCTAGGCTAAGGCCTAGCTAGCCTTATGGGAAAGCCACCACTGCAAATAACCCTTCAATAACTCCTCCTATTACCCCATATAAATGCTCTTTCAACTCCTCCTATTACTCTATAATACCCCTTTCCACAACTCCTCCTATTGTTCCCTTTAACTCCTCTGATTATTCTATACAATCTCTCTATTATTCCATCTAACCTCTCTTACTAATTTTAAGGACCCTCATTTATAGTGACAGTGCAGAAACATTTGTTGAGATCCTATATTTGCTCTGCTGTCAACATTGAGTGGGACAGTGATGATGTAATAATGTCACAATGATGTCACACCTCTAGATATTCAGCTGAGAGGCATAAATCATTGCACTGTATTTCAGAGCTACTACAGTAGGTTAAACACCTACTGTAGAATTTCTAAAATGATATTAGAAATAATATTTTCTTTGGCCTTGGCCAGCGTTGTAGCCCATCACCCCGACAAAGAAAAGGGTAAGCAACTTTTTATCCCCTTTAGTATCTCTGAACTCGAACACTTGTTTGGGGGATCACAGGGGGTGGGGGAATGTACTGTAGGGGACCAGGGGGGGGGGAGAATAAGGGGTTTAAAATCCACCTTCTTTATGCTAATAATTAATTATGCATCAATGTTCTCATTCATTTAACCTATAGAAGTCTACCGTCCTGTGGCACGCTGGGGTGGAGAGGACAAAGGTAAAAGTAACACTACTTTTTAGTAGCAGTAACCTGTGTCATCATGGGAAGCGTCGCGGGGTGGAGCCTAAGCCCGGTCCTGGTAGAGGTAGCCCGGCATTTGCGCGCACTCCTATCACTGTAAGGAGCGTCACCCGTGTCGTTATGGGGGGGGGGGCTAAGCCCGATCCTCACAAGACGGGCAGGTGTACAGCAAGAAATTAAGCCTGAAATGTAAGGAGGGCCAGTGTATATCGGCTATTAACAAAAGAACAAGATGACTGCTCTGATTGAGCTTAATGCACTATTACTCATGTTGAAAGTGATATTATGTCTTTAGGAGCAATCCAAGCTTTTTTAATGTATTTTTTTTACATTGGTTGAAGCAGGCGGTCTCCGGAGCCGATTCATTTCAGCTCCGGGGACCCTCTTCTTCTGAAGATACCTCCGAAGGGAGAGCCGGTAGCGACTACAAGTTTAAAGCTCCCGCGCCATGTGAGCCAACAGTAAGCTGCGCTGAATGATGTCATGGCTTCCTATTGGCCCACAGGGAGCAGATGTTTGAAACACCGCCATTTCATAAACACCGGAAACTGAACCGGAACGGCTACCGGAACCCACTATGAAGGTATCCCCGGAAGCTGGGTGTCCCCTGCTTCAATCGAATGTAAAAAATTATGAAAAAAATGCCCAGCTTGGATTGCCTCTTAAAATTAAAAAAAACTTTAATAATTGATATTAAAATAATATTGTAAAAGTGGTGAAAACACGAAACATGGAACAGAACTATAAAAACCTGGTGTTGGCAGTAACAAGCAAAGTGCTGCTACTATTATCTTATTTTGAAGTATTGTATTGTATGTCTTTATTTATATAGCGTCAAAAGTGTACTCAGCACTTCACAAAGAATACCGTACAGGGAATTATAATTATACAATAAGTGCAGCAAAATCAAACAATAGGAAAGGAAATCCCTGCCCGAAGAGCTTACAATCTAAGAGGTTTAATGGAAACTTACAGAGACAGTTCGTGAGGGAGTAAGTGCTGTAGATGGCAGTGCTTGGTCACAATGGGTGGTAGGAGTGACTGAGTGTGGGACAATAGCCATGAGTGCAGGCTATTGCAGTGTATCACCTGGGGGTTTGCTTATGGTTAGCATGCACCCTGTTGTTGGATACAATTTGATTAGAACACCTTTTAGCCAAGGGTACACAGAATAAATTTCCCAATAAAATGTAACGTTGCTATAGCAGTACTACATTTCATCAATTGTCATTGTTCTGTAGCAATATTTCGCGTATAATCACAGCTTCACTTATCTAACAGTCTTTTCTTTGTGTTTGCAGTTATAAGCAAATTCCTTTCCTTTAATTAGGATCCAGGTGGTTAGAGCAGCTTTTTATTGGATTAAATCACAAAGGCTAATACTTTGGTCCATTGTGCCGCTCATTATAGCAAATTCTTGTGTTTATCTTAGATTCCACAGATCCACTGATAGTTGTTTTATTGTGAGGGTGTAGATGGATAACGCAATTTTTGTACAGTCAATGAGATATCTTTCAAATAGAAAAAACGCATTGTCTACTACTTAAAAGTCTGACACAAAGTATAGCAGCATTGATACAAACCGGTTGAATAAGCCCTGTATGAGTAGGCAATTACATGTGATCACTGACTCTCAGCTTAGATCAGGCCTGCCCAACTCGTAAAGTGAGAAGGGCCGAACTGCTCCAAGGAAAAAAATTTTGGTCCGCACGGGTTAAATCATCATCATCATCATCATCCTCATCCTCATATCTCCCCCAGAACCCCTCACTATCAATCTCTACGATACTCCCCATCTATCTCTCATACCACCATCTCTCCCCCTCACCCACACAATACCCCCTCCACATCAAACACACAATACCCCCCTCCACATCCCCCCTGCTAATTCCATGTCAGCATCCCCCCCACAAGTCAGCATCCCCCCATGTCTCTCTTCCCTCAATATGACACTCTCTCCCCCTCCCCTTAATGACACTCTCTCTCCCTCCCCTCAATATGACTCTCCCCCTCCCCTCAATATGACACTCTTTCCCCCTCCCCTCAATATGACACTCTTTCCCCCTCCCCTCAATATGACACTCTCCCCCCCATGCAACTCACATCACACCCCCCCTGCAACTCACATCACTCTCACCCTCCCCCTGCACCTCACATCACTCTCTCCCCCCCTGCACCTCACATCACTCTCTCCCCCCCGCCTGCACCTCACATCACTCTCCCCCCCCTGCACCTCACATCACTCTCCCCCCCTGCACCTCACATCACTCTCCCCCCCTGCACCTCACATCACTCCCCCCCCCCTGCACCTCACATCACTCTCCCCCCCTGCCACTCACATCACTCTCCCCCCCAGCACCTCACATCACTCTCCCCCCCCTGCAACTCACATCACTCTCCCCCCCCCTGCACCTCACATCACTTCCCCCCCCCCATGCACCTCACATCACTTACCCCCCTGCACCTCACATCACTCTCCCCCCCTGCATCTCACATCACTCTCCCCCCCTGCACCTCACATCAGTCTCCCCCCCCTGCACCTCACATCACTCTCTCCCCCCCTGCACCTCACATCACATCCCCCCCTGCACCTCACATCACTTCCCCCCCCCTGCACCTCACATCACTTCCCCCCCTGCACCTCACATCACTCTCCCCCCCCTGCATCTCACATCACTCTCCCCCCCTGCACCTCACATCACTCTCCCCCCCCTGTACCTCACATCACTCTCTCCCCCCCCCCTGCACCTCACATCACTTTCCCCCCCCTGCACCTCACATCACTTCCCCCCCTGCACCTCACATCACTTCCCCCCCTGCACCTCACATCACTATCCCCCCCTGCATCTCACATCACTCTCCCCCCCTGCACCTCACATCACTCTCCCCCCCCTGCACCTCACATCACTCTCTCCCCCCCCTGCACCTCACATCACTTTCCCCCCCTGCACCTCACATCACTTCCCCCCCTGCACCTCACATCACTTCCCCCCCCCCATGCACCTCACATCACTTACCCCCCTGCACCTCACATCACTCTCCCCCCTGCATCTCACATCACTCTCCCCCCCTGCACCTCACATCAGTCTCCCCCCCCTGCACCTCACATCACTCTCTCCCCCCCTGCACCTCACATCACATCCCCCCCTGCACCTCACATCACTTCCCCCCCCCTGCACCTCACATCACTTCCCCCCCTGCACCTCACATCACTCTCCCCCCCCTGCATCTCACATCACTCTCCCCCCCTGCACCTCACATCACTCTCCCCCCCCTGTACCTCACATCACTCTCTCCCCCCCCCCTGCACCTCACATCACTTTCCCCCCCCTGCACCTCACATCACTTCCCCCCCTGCACCTCACATCACTTCCCCCCCTGCACCTCACATCACTATCCCCCCCTGCATCTCACATCACTCTCCCCCCCTGCACCTCACATCACTCTCCCCCCCCTGCACCTCACATCACTCTCTCCCCCCCCTGCACCTCACATCACTTTCCCCCCCTGCACCTCACATCACTTCCCCCCCTGCACCTCACATCACTCCCCCCCCCTGCACCTCACATCACTCCCCCCCTGCACCTCACATCACTTCCCCCCCCTGCACCTCACATCACTTCCCACCCCCTGCACCTCACATCACTTTCCCCCCCCCTGCACCTCACATCACTTCCCACCCCCTGCACCTCACATCACTTCCCCCCCCCTGCACCTCACATCACTTCCCCCCCTGCACCTCACATCACTCTCCCCCCCCTGCATCTCACATCACTCTCCCCCCCTGCACCTCACATCACTCTCCCCCCCCCTGCACCTCACATCACTCTCCCCCCCCCCTGCACCTCACATCACTTTCCCCCCCCTGCACATCACTTCCCCCCCTGCACCTCACATCACTCTCCCCCCCTGCACCACACATCACTTCCCACCCCCTGCACCTCACATCACTTCCCCCCCCCCTGCACCTCACATCACTTCCCTCCCCTGCACCTCACATGTCAGCAGCCCCCCCTCACATGTCAGCAGCCCCCCCCTCACATGTCAGCAGCCCACCCACCACCAGCCCGTTTTTCACACCCACCCCCCACCAGACCGTTTTTCACACCCACCCCCCACCAGCCCGTTTTTCACACCCACCCCCCACCAGCCCGTTTTACACACCCACCCCCGACCAGCCCGTTTTACACAACCAACCCCCCCCCCACCAGCCCGTTTTACACACCCACCCCTCACCAGCCTGTTTTACACACCCACCCCCCACCAGCCCGTTTTACACACCCACCCCCCACCAGCCAGTTTTACACCCCCACCCCCCACCAGCCCGTTTTACACAGCCACATCTCCCTTAGATGAGCTCAGCACATCCTCTCTCCCCGGTACTAAGCCCTGCCCCCGGCCTGCTCTGACCTCCACGGCAGCCTGCAAAACCCGGGGGCTGGGAGGGAGAGGGAGGGGGCTGGGAGGGAGAGGGAGGGAGGAGGGATGAATCGCCGCCATTTTTTTAAACTTTTTTTTAATTTTATTTATTTATTTAATTAACTGGCGCCGGGCCAGAGTCAACGAGGGCCGCACTGAGAGGCCAGATGGGCCGCATGTGGCCCGCGGGCCGTATGTTGTGCAGCCCTGGCTTAGATAATGCTGAAAACTTGATTGAAGGTGTAAGCATATTTTAACCATAGATACTCCCTAGATCAGGCCTGCACAACATACGGCCTGGGGCACCCCGTGCGGCCCTCGGCAACCCCCCTTCCCTGGTAAGGAAAGAAGGTGCGCGAGGCCTCATGCTGTACGCAGTGGTGCGCAAACTGGGGGGGGGGCGCGCAGGCCGCGTGCGGGGAAGCCTGGGGGCGGGCAGAGCTGTGCATGGGCGGCCAGAAGCTCACAAGCTCCGTGCTGCTGCTCCCTGTGTGATCTCTGCCTGCAGCGGGGGCAGGGCCTTCCCTGCACACACACAGCCCCCCCTCCTCCTGTCCCAGTACTCAGCCGCACATGGGGGACTGCAGCAGGCTTATAGTGAAAGTAAGTGAGCAGGCGTGAGAGAGTGGGGGAGGGGAAGAGTGTGCCATATTGAGGGGAGGGGGAGAGGGTGTCATATTGAGGGGAGGGTAGAGTGTCATATTGAGGGGAGGGGAAGAGTGTCAAATTGAGGGGAGGGGGAGAGACTGTCATATTGAGAGGAGGGGGAGAGTGTCATATTGAGGGGAGGGGGAGAGAGTGTCATATTGAGGGGAGGGGGAGAGAGTGTCAATTTGAAGGGAGGGGAGAGAGTGTATATTGAGGGGAGGGGGAGAGAGTGTCATATTGAGAGGAGGGGGAGAGAGTGTCATATTGAGGGAAGAGAGACTTGGTGGGGGCTGCTGACATGGAATGCTGACTTGGGGGGGAATGCTAACTTGGGGGGGGCTGCTGACATGGAATGGGCTGGGGGGATGTGGAGGGGGTATTGTGTGTTTGATGTGGAGGGGGGTATTGTGTGGGTGAGGGGGAGAGATGGGGGTATGAGAGACAGATGGGAAGTTTCGTAAAGATTGATAGTGAGGGGTTCTGGGGGAGATATGAGGATGATGATGATGAGAGGTGCTGGAGGAGAGATGATGATGATGATGATGATGATGATGATGATGATGATGATGATGATGATGATGATGATGATTTTACCCGTGCGGCCCAATTTTTTTTTCCTTGGAGCAGTTCGGCCTTTCTCACTTTACGGGTTGGGCAGGCCTGCCCTAGATAGTCCCAACAGATTTACCAGCTTCCAGCAGAACAGGTTTTCCACACAGCACAGCACTCACAATGGCAACTGCCGTGTCCCTCACTTTACACTGTATGTTCATACAATGCTGAAAACTTGATTGAAGGAATAGGCATATGTTAACTTTTGTAGAAACAGCACTCACATAAGCTTTCAGTAGAGCAATGTTTAGAGACTTATACTCCTGTGTGGTGTAGTACTCTGTGTAGTGCTTGTGGTGGCAGTACTGTGCTGCGCATTTTATCTCAGTACTTTGAAAGATATTTTGATGTCAGTTGTAACCACAATGTTCACAATGTTCACGCAGTTTGTGAGATAAAGTATTAATGAATACTGTACGTGTACCATGTTACTCCATGTTGCTCCGTGGGAGGAGATCCCATCCTGCAGGTACGCGTATTGTCCGTCCGATTGCCAAAGGATCATGCAGTAAACTAGATTGAGACAGTGTTCCCTACAGCTGTTTCGCCGTGACCACAGCTTCTCCTGGGGACACGTAACCACCCTATGAGATGTTGTTTTATAGCGTCTCCGTAGCTATGGTGATATCTGACGCTTTTCTTTTGTTTACAGATTTAAAAGCAAACTTGGTGACTTCCATGCAAGGTAAGTACTTAGGAATAATAAAAACATGCTCAAAACATGCACTGTAAACATATATTGAGCGCAGGAATGATTTCCTTGATGTTTAGGATACTATTACATATAGTAACAGAAAAGTTCTCTGTGTATATATGTCTCTGTCACAAAAATAAAGGTTTATAGTGAGTATCTTTTTAATGTTCATCATGAATTGAATTTAATTAAAAAAAGCAACATGCTGGGGTGTGACTTGGAGCCTGACAGTGATGGCTGTGTTTATCTGAGGCTCTTCTAAGATGATTGTTAATCCAAAGCAATCCTGGCTCAAAGTTGGTCAAAAAAGAACAAATGTATTCAAATCAGAAGCCATTTGAAAGGGGGATCACTTTGAGCCTAAGATCGTGCTACTGAAGCAAGAACCAGCCCAAAAATCAAAAGTTGAGGATTAGGTGTCTGCCTCCCATCAGCCATAGCGGCTCATATTTTTGTTGGGCCCGGTAGGTGAGGTGGGACCAACCCTGATAAAGGGGGACCCACGTTGGGTGCGTTGGGTTAGTGCGGAAGTCCTCGGCGGGGACCCAAATGACCGAGTTCCAAAATGGTCACCATTGGCTGGTGAGAGGACAGTGAGGCGGCTACGAATAGAGCAGAGCAGCACTCCTGGCTTCGCATCCTCAGGGGAGGGGGGATCGCGTTCCCCATTAGCGCTTTAGATTGCCGGTAGGGCAGGGGATCAGGCTGGGTGATCCCTGTGACTGCCCCGAGGTGCGGCGGGACGGCCCAGGAGATCGGCAAAAATCAGACACCCCCTGATTAAATCTGCAGAAGTAGTGATCTGTGGCTGTGTGGAGGGACAGAGGCACTGCGGCAATACTGGCATCGCTGCGGGCTTCCCTTCCCCCTACACCCCCCCTACATAATAAAATGGCCGACAGAGAGGCAAAGCAGTAAGAGGCTGCAGACAGGATTAGGGCTTACACCCCTCTCACCTAGCGTCCAGATCCAACTGTCAGTGCTTAGGTACCTACTGACAGGTCCACTTGATCAAACAGCCCTGGATCCCCTTATCACCAGGACAAAAGCACTGAAGGGGGAAGAATCCGCAAAAGTCTTAAAACACCCCAGTTCTGCCACTTCCTTTCACATTTAAAGGGGACTTGTACCATTTGAGGTGGAACAAATAAGCTTTACAACTACTTCCCCCAGTACTTACAACTGAGGAAAATCCCAACTACAGTAAAAGAAGCACTGTATCTTTATTTCATTAAAAATCAAACAGTAAAGTAAATAAAGGCTCAGCCTGGCCCTGAAAAAAAGAAAAAGAACAGCGCAAAAACAAAAACCTCATAGTGTAGTGTATTTATAAAAGCAATTTATAAGTAAACTTTACTTATAAATTGCTTTTATAAATATACTACACTATGAGGTTTTTGTTTTTGCGCTGTTCTTTTTCTTTTTGTCTGTACTAGCTTGGAGTGCTGAGCCTTCTACTTGAACAGCTGCATCAAACCTCATCCCTATAAGGTTGTATTCACATTTATTGTTTTAGAATCACATCACCTATTATTTTACTCATATATGAGCGCAGACTTTTGTTATTTCACCTCAGCCTGGCCCTACCTGGGCAAGCTACTGGGGGAGTTGTTGGGTGGCTGGGCTTGCCTCATCCACCAGGCCATACGTACAACATGTGCAAAATCCCACCTGCAGGAAAAGACAATGGGGAACCTACAATACAGGTTCTGACTATGACTTTATTTCATTAAATAAGTTCTAATTGGAGACTTCTGGTGATGTCACCGGGTATGGCTGAATGAGGAGGGAGCTCTCGGGACCCTCTCAACATAACCTGATTAAACATCGCTTTTCCCAGTTTTTCAGATGAACTGATTGCTAACGACTTCCTGCGATGGCAAACAAATGTAAAAGGCCAATGGGATCAATGTTGATTGGGAGTTGAAACACTTCCTTCAGGGTTGATTATATGGGGAGTCTTGGGAGTGTGTATACCAATGCACCTCATATACACCTCAAGGGGTTAATGTCTGTCAAACAGTGACTTATTACCCCTTCTCTTTTCCTATAATTAATAAATGTATTTCCCATATGTATTGGCCATATGTATTGGCTGCTGTTTTATGCACACTACTTATTATACATCAAGCCATGAATTAAGTCATAAAATGTTTTGTTATTTCCTTCTTGGCATACGCTCATTGGATTATAGCTCCATATATATGTTCTTTTCCTCTGTGTTCCCTAACACAATTTTTTCGGTATGATACTAATTGTTATCATAGATGCTGCCATTCACTGATCTTGATTTTAAAGTATATGTTTAAATTTGTATTGTTATATGTCACCATTATTGTTGTTGTTCTATTTCATACACTGCAGTGTTTGCGTAGCCCTTTCAATAATGACAAGCATTGATTGCTAATTGTTGTCATCTGTTTGTAATTATGTATTGACCAATCATGAGAAGGGACTATGTATATAATACTTTAGTGTGAGAGATCTTTGTACTCTTTGATAAAGTTCCTTAACGGAACGAAACGCATCAGAGGTGTTCTCCGTGATGTGATGTGCAGCACTACAGTGCAATAAAGCTGTTTTTATTCACTCATGTATCCGGCTGAGTTCCTGCTGCAGTGACCACCCACCAACTACATTTTTCCATTACTGCTACTACCGGTGTGGAGCACGCAGGCTACTACGCAGAGCTGGGAGCTGACCTTCAAGATTCCCCCCCTGATGAGTATATTGGAATTATCCCCTACGCCTGCCTAAGGAGATACAAGACCGCTGAGACGCAGTCCATTCTCCACCATCCGCAGCATAGCTGTCGGCCCTCGGGGATGACGTCATACGCCAGCGCGACGCCCGAGGAGATGGGACCAGCCAGGCACGGGCGTTGAAGAGACAGGGTCGGGTAAGGGCAGCAGGCGATTCCAGCGTGAGTACACGAGAGGGGTAGCCTACGGTTGCCTCTTTTCCTGTCTCGGACTTTCTCCTGTGCACTAGCCCCCCACCCAGGTTGTATTCCATATTGTTATCCCGTCAGAGCCTGGCTGTTGTTCCCCTCTACACAGGATCTTCAGGCCTGCTTAGTTGCCGTTTTTCTTTTCATTTATGCATCAGAGACATTCTTTACATCATTTCCAGTCCTACTGCGGGCATTTGGAGCACCGGACACTTGGGGTTTATTCTCCCACATACCACAAAATGTAAAAGGCCGCCTATACAGGGTGTTTCTCGTTATTTCGCAGCTGCACAGCGCGGACCAGGCCATAGTACCAAGGAGAAAAATGGCGCCACGGCCCATATGTCCAATGACACAGAGCAGCATCAGCAGGCCCTGGGTCATACAGACGAAATACAAGTCACCCGCTCATATCTGGAGGATCTTTTTGACAAAATGCAGGAAAAAATGCAGAAATCGCTCCAGCTTGACCTGAAGGCCGCTGTAAATGAGCTGAAGGAGGAAATGAATGGCCTAGCGCAGCGGTGTGCAAACTGTGGGGCGCGACCCCCAGGGGGGGCGCGACAATGCCGACAGGGGGCGCGGGGTTTACAGAGGCCCTGCGCGCTTCCCGAAGGCTCTTAAATTAAGTGCCGGGGGAGCTGCAGGGCCTCTGTAAACCTAACTTACCGTGGCTCCAGCGGCTTCCTCCCTGCGTCGCCATGGCAACGCGGCGTCAAAATGACGCTGCGAGGTCATGTGACGTCACGTTGCTATGGCAACGTGACGTCATTACGCCGGAGCGCGGGTAAGTTGGGGTTGGGGGGGGGGCGCGGGAGTGAGGGGACAGCCGGCAGGGGGGCGCAGGGAAAAAAGTTTGCGCCCCCCTGGCCTAGCGCTAATAACTAGTGATCTTGAATCCAAGATGGAGGAGGCCCTGCAACTACAAAATGCAGCAGATGATGAGATCATGTGTTTGGGCCAGGAAATTAGCTTTCTCAAAGATGGTCTGGAAAACCAAGAGAACAGAATCTGAACACCTTTATCGGTTCCCCCAGAATGTCTTCGTCCCTATCTAAGTGATCTATTTAAATTGTTGTGCGAAGACTTCGGGGAGAATGACCTGGAAATCGACTGGGCATACTGGGTTTTGGGCCCCAGGTCTAAAGACCTAAAGTGCAGGAGGGATGTCATCGTGAGACTTCACAGCTATTCGGCTAAAGAATTATGCGCCAATTCATCAAGCGTCTCTGGTAGCTGTGGGTGGGTGATAATCTATAAGAGCAGCAGTTTTATCTACGTGTCACCACGTGTACCATGGAATAAAGGTACTTTTATTTTTTTATCACATTGGTGTGTAGCCCCCCTTGTTTCTTCATAGCTGTGCTCCGCTTTTTGTTCCTGATGGACGTACTTAGCCATTGCCTATCTGCGTGATGCACGCACAGATGGACTGTGACACATCTGACACCTATCCCTCTCTTCATGTTCAGAAATACTGAGACCTTCCATAGGTGCAACTCCAGGGTGACTTCCTTAGTGGCATTGTCATAGAAGATTGATTATCTACCAGACATAGTCTGAAACTACTATATGGACTGTCCTATTATTCAATCCCTATAGGAGTTTTCATGCATCAGGTTCTGGGTCTCACATCATGGTATTATAGGTTCATCCAATACCTAACAATTTTATCATATAAAGACTTTATTGCAATATATGTTCCTCTGTACTTTTGAGCACCGTTTTTTGGACTTTGTTCATATATACATTCTATTCGGCATAATAGCAGCCTGCAGGGACAGGAATACCAACTCATATTAAAACGAATCTCTATAAATATACAATGACTTGTCCAGGGTTACCATTGCCAAAAGACGCAAGCTCGAGCCTCTAACACTCCTCCTATGAGATAATTGAGGCAAATACAGGTGGGGATTCCCGTTTAAACTCATTGTCATCAAAAACGGTAAGCACCTGGCAATTAGGCACACAGAGGAAGCAGAGCAGCTCCTACGAACCCAAGGCCTGCCTCCCTTGCCTAATAAAAGCTCTGAGCCTCCGAAGCCCCAGAGGTTAGACCGAGGCATAGGCCCTCCTAGGGCCTCTGAGAGAATCGCAGGACAAAACCTGAAGAGCTGAGACCGAGGAATAGGCCCTCCTAGGGCCTCTGAGAGAATCGCAGGACAAAACCCACAAAGAGCTGAGAACTAAGAAAACATCTCCAACCATCCTATCAAAAAAAAAAAAAAGGATTGTCCCTCTGCTGGTAAAAAGACAATCCATGCTGGGCCCTAAGAGACACACAATGCCTGCAATTACCACAATTACAATACTGTTTGCCACCTGGAGAGTTATGAGTGCCTGCTCACACCCTCCCCCCCCCCCCCCCCCCACCTCCTCCCTCTTGGCGATTGACGTTTTGGTGTCATAGTATTTCAATCAAAGTTCCATTTTGTTTCACTTTGGAGTCATGTTTTATCCCAGTCACCTTTACGTATTGTAGGTAATAGGCGATCTATGCCCTGGAAAGCAAGCACACCTGTATTGCCCGCATGCTGTTCTCTCACATGTCTTGAGGCTGGTGTGTCATATAGATTTTTAAGAGATGAAAAAGTCAAACCGCACTCATGCTTCCTAAGAAGGATCTTGAAGTAGATCTGCTCTCCCCTCTTGCTTCTGCTGTGGTATGAAGGCACCCCTCCTTCACCGGTAGCCGCCGTGGGAAGACTCCAACACCAGATAGAAATGCAAAATAAACACAGAAGTGCACCAAGGGTTAAGGTACATGTAATAAACAAGTAAAATAGTAACAAGTAAAAACTTACATATAAAATAATATAAGTCCAGTAGAGACTAGTGCACAGGTTTCCAGTTCAGTTGGATGGTAGGCGCAGGGGGTAAGTGCTGAGACTCACAAATCAGTCCCGCGCGCTGGGACTAACTGGCTCGGCACTGGATCCCTGTGTGCACTCAAACCTTTTGGTGACATAGTGTTTCAATAAAAGATCAATTTTGCTTCTCTTTGGAGTAATTTTTTATCTCAGTCACCTTTATGTATTGTAGGTAATAGCCGATCTATGCCCTGGAAAGCAAGCACTCCTGTATTGCCCGCATGCTGTTCTCTCACATGTCTTGAGACTGGTGTGTCATATAGATTTTTAATAGAACCGGTATGTTCCAACACCCTCCTTCGCAGCTGTCTGCATGTTTTGCCAACGTATTTGAGTCCACATGTACATGTAATCAGATAGATCACTCCTGCCGTTTTGCCATTCATAAATGTTTTTTGAGCAAAATGTTTCTTGTCATCACTGTTTGAAAATGTTTTGCTTGTTGCCATAAACTGGCAGGAGACCTTGCAAGAGCCACATTTGTAAGATCCTTTGTTTTGATCTGATATCCAGTGACTAGTATTCTGTCGTTTTATTCTGGAAGTGGCTGTGAACTATTTTATCTCCAATGTTCGGTGCTCTTTTCCATATCATGGATGGTTTGTTTTTTAGAGTGTTCATAAAATCGTCATCATTTAGAAGGGTATGCCAGTGTTTTTGGATGCTGGTCCTCATCTCTCTCCATTCGGTATTTTATGTACGGACATACCTGATGACTTTCCCATCATCAGCTCTGTAATTTTTAGGTAGATATAAGTAGCAGTGTTTTTTCTATATGTTGTGGTATGGATGGTGCCGTCTGCAGTTTTTGAGTCAGTTAGATCCAGGAAATGTATATGTTGCTGATCTACTTCAGACGTAAGTTTTCAATTGTGGGCATTCTTATTTAATGCTTTGATAAAGTTTTCAAGGTGTTCACTGGTACCCCTCCATATTAGTAGGATGTCATCGATATATCTTATCCAGGTCTATCGACTCAGTGAACTCCATTAGATGATCTTCGAAAACTCTTGTCTCTTCCCACCAGCCTATGTGGGGGCACAGGTAGTGCACAGGTAGGGGGCACAGGTAGTGCCCATATGTGGGGGCACAGGTACTGCCCATAGTTGTCCCTTGGATTTGTTGATAGTATTTTCCATTAAATACAAAATAGTTGTGAATCAGTACATATTCGAGACGAGTGGTGATGAATTCACTATGCTGACTGTGATTTGTACTTCTGTACATAAGAAAATGTTGAACTGCCTTTATACCAACCTCATGTGAAATACTGGTATATAGGGATTCCACATCTAAGCTGACTAACAATGTGTTTTCATCAAGAGTTATTCCCTTCAATTTACATTACACATCTTTAGGGTCACGTACATATGATGGCAATATGGTGACGTAACTTTTAAGTACTTCATCCAAATAAACACTTGCTTTTTCTGTGAAGTTACCATTTCCTGAAACAATAGGACGGCCCGGTGATGATCTTGATGGATTTTTGTGTACTTTGGGTATTGAGTAGAAGGTCGCTATGTTAGGATTATTGACCATCATAAACTTGTATTCATGTTCATCTACTGCTGCGGCCGAGTTTATTCGAGCATTTGCCCGGTCTCGGCCGCAGCAGTAACCAGGCGCGCACCGGGATGTGCTGGGCGCGCGCCGAAGCCGCGGAGGAGCGCCCTCCGATCGGGGCTTTCTCCCTCCGCTCGCCGGGTCCCCCGGAACCCCCTGACGCCGTCCCCCACATCGCGGGACACCAGGGCTCCCTCGGGGGAGCCCTGGACGCGCGTGCAGGGGGCGCAGGCACCCGATGACGCGTGCGCGCGGCACGCCGAGGGCATGCGGCTAGCAAGCCGGGACATCTCCCGGCTTGCGGAACTAGCCGTGTGCAAATAAATCGTGTCGCCTCTGTATGGCTTTCACATATAAGCCATCCGTTAGAATTCCGCTAAGAGATTTCTTATGTATTCCTGTAGGGTCACTGTTGAGAACTCTGTAGCATTTCGTATCACTTAATAGCCTGGTGTTTTCCTTCAGATAACGGGCTGTGTTGAGTAAGACAATGTTCCCACCTTTATCTGATAGTTTGACTGTTGTGTTTGTATCTTTACTTAATACTTTCCAGTTTCTTTTTGAGAATTAGTATTTGATTTTGTGTTTGACTTTGATAGTACCTCCAAATCTCTTGACACTAGGTCCCTTGACCCACAAAGGTCTCAATATAAGGACTTATACTCAGATTGGGTGTATAGCTACTCCTTGGCTTAAGTGTCGTGAATGATCCTTGTCCACTTTGCCAATGGCCTTCCTCCATCAGAGCACCGAGTATGTCCAAATTGGTCTGGTCTTTACAGTCCAAATTACTAAATCCAGCATTCTTCCAGAACTTTTTCTCTCTTATTTTTAAAAATTTATGAAGGGCCAATTTTCTAGCGAATAGATGAAGATCTTTTATGGTCTCAAACAGATCAAAATTTAACGTGGGCGAAAATGTAAGTCCTTTAGTCATCATCCTTTTTTTCCCCTAAGGTTAAACCAGTGAGGTTTATAATCCTTGTTTTATCCTCTTTCAAATGAATGTCTTTCTGCGGCATCTTGGCCTCCTTCTGTTCAGTCAGAAGCCCCATATCTGTCAGTCTCTTAGAACCACCCCTTCCCCTTCTTCTTTCTGACGGATAGCCCCTGAGATCAGTGGAACGCTCGTCTAAAAAAGAATTTGTTGTGAAGGGGTGGAAGTCATAAGTACTGGACAGTTTTGTGCCTCTAGAGTTGTTTGCTTTGCTCTTTTTTGACCCTATTGATTCTTCTGAATCTGAAAAATCCCAGTCTGTGGAACCATCACTGACTTCTCCCAGTATTTCATCTGTTTTTGGGACTCTCCAGTGATGTTTTAAGATTTTTCCTATCTTAAAATCATTTGCATCTCGCTGATATTTTGTATGCTTTCTGATCTAAAGATTAATTCTTCGACATATTTTTCAATGATCTTTTCCAGATGTTTTTCATACTTGTCAACGTCTAATTTTGTATTCCAATTTGTTACATCAGTTTTCTGTTTTTCTAATTCAATGTTGACTGTTTTAACATTTTTTAGGTCATACTGTATCAAAAGTTCAATCAGGTCATGAGAACATTTCAGTAGTACATTGTCCAAACATTTGGTAAACTCTTCGTCCATTATATGGTGCGATGGACTTGAGTTTGCTCTTAGTTCTTTTGGCGCTGTCTGCCCTCAAGTATTTTTGTAGGCTTGCAACTTCCCACCATAATCGTGACTGTTTTTTGTATACTTTCTCAAAATCTGCTTTGTATCTTTCAAAACTGGGTTACTTGCTAAAGTTTCACTTGTGGAAAATACATTTTTTCCCGAATCAGCTTCCCAGCTACTAAAGTTAATGTTCTGTGCAATAAAACCAGCCATTATTGTTCAGTGAGAAGTAGTGTTTGATTCCAGGATTAAACCTTAAGCAAAGACACAATTTGGAAGAATAAAAAAACACTTGCTCTGTACTGAGAATGGTGCGACCCAAGGATAATAGTATCCAGACGAAGACTATGAATATTGAACATAAGGACTTACAAACATAAAGAATATCTGTCAGGATCTGTGATCCTCGGTGCGCTCGGCGCACTCCTCACTTACCCCAATCCACGACCGAGTGTTCCGCTTCTCCTGCCTACTGCAGCACATCTCGACTGCTGGCGAATACCAGCATTCCTCTAGAGGCGCGCACGGACTACACTCTGCACTAAATGCCGTCCCCGCTGGCCCTGCCTCTAGGCTACTCTCGCGTGGTGACACCACTGTCACACAGTACGCACACGCTATGCGCGGCACTCGCATACATGCGCAACACCTTCCTCGCTCCTCTGCCTATACTACACCTGTTGCTAATTCCTCTGCCTAAGTATTCACCTGTGCTGATTCTCTCCAGCCAACCACCGCCAGGCATACTACTGAGTATGCTCTCCTCTCATTGGACAATCTCCCTTTATATGCTCAGCTGCCACACTGGCAAATTGGCTAAGCATAAACCTTCCTATGAGCGATGTGTTCACTGCTGTCTTGCCTCCACAGTGTTGTTGTGCTTCCAGATCCTTGTTCCTGACCTTAACTTTTCCTCTGGACTCTGCTCTTCTATTCTCCTGACCTCGGCTATGTACGACTATCCGCACCTCTCCAATACTGACCTCGGCAAAGTACCACGACAATCTGCCTCTCTCCAATCCAGACCACGGCTAAGTACCTCCTACGATCCGCTACTCTCAATTAAAAAAAACTAGTCATTATTGTTCAGTGAGGGCTAGTGTTTGATCGCAGGATTAACCTTTTTTGCTCCAGGGCTGTCTGGCAGTGACTTCATAATTTGGAAGCAGAAAGGCATTAATAGACTTAGAGATCTGGAGGGGAACAAAACAATCAAATCATTTGAGCAAATTTGCTCTGAAAGAGATATTACACATTCTGAATTTTTTAGATACCTCCAGATCAGAGCATATTATAACAAACATTTTCCCCGCCACTCATTAACCAAATTTGAAAAGCTCCGCCTTATTGAAACAGACACATGTGGACTTAGATCGCAGATGTATAGGGAAGTAATCGGTTCTATTTCTGTAGATCAGAAAAAATTAAACTACATGGCTCAGTGGGAGTTGGATTTAGGAGACGTCCTGAGGAGGAGGAGTGGACGGCAATAGTTTTGGCAGTAGCTAAAAGTTCAATATGCACGACATTGAAGGACGATGCATATAAAGTCCTAATGAGGTGGTATCTTACCCTACTGAAATTATCTAGGGTTGTGCCAGGATACTTCCCGCTTTGCCCTAGACAGTGTGAAGAATCAGCTGACCTGTTACATATGCTGTGGTCTTGCCCTCGGATTACTCCCATCTGGGAGGAGATAAGAAATTGGCTCCAGAGGATTTTTGACCTCACAATTCCACCGGATCCATAGCTGTTCCTTCTGAACAGACCAACACCGGGTCTATCTAAAGCTGCAATAAAATGATTGCTCATTTTTCAACAGCGACTAGATGCGAGATTGCTGCATTATGGAAAGAATTCGAAATGCCATCAATCCCCAATATTCAGAACAGAATTTGGTATGTGTTCCAGATGGAGAAATTCACGCGTTTAGTTAATGACACTGGCATCAGTTTCTTTAAAGTCTGGACACCTTGGCTGGCCCAGACAGATATCCAAGGGGTGAAGATAAACACAATATGGCAGTGATAGTAAGTGTGTTCTTGATCAATTAGTGGGGTCCCCGGTGAGTGGGAGACCCGGGCTTGGGTTCTGGGTGCAATCGAATCCAGTTCATATGGAGATACGTCTGATCCAAACATCACATATTAGATCTAGAGAGACGGAGAGCAATTTAGCTTGAGACAGAGACATATGGCAGAGGAATGGCACCACACCTCTCCCTCATCCCTCCCCCCATCCCCTTCCCTTACATTCCCTTAAATAGTTAGTTAATTACCTTTGGAACTAATGTTAATTCATCTACTTTATTATTACTAAAATTATATATGGAATGTACATTATGTAATTGTTTGACTGTATAAACCTAATAAAAATTGAAGCTACAAAAAATAATAATTTAAAAAAATAATTAAAAAGATCCAAAGTTATACTGCATGATTATGTTGTGCTTAATTTATTGGCAATTTATCTTGAGACTATAATTAGTCACTTTGAGGGCTAGCTAAAGGTGATTTAATTGATAACTCTAAATAGTATGCAGTGTATCACCTGGGGGGTTTGTTTATGGTTAGCATGCATCATGTTGTTGGATACAATTTGATTAGAACACCTTTTAGCCAAGGGTACACAGAAACAATTTCCCAATAAAATGTAACGTTGCTATAGCAGTACTACATTTCATCAATTGACATTGTACTGTAGCAATATTTCACGTATAATCACAGCGTCACTTATCTAACAGTCTTTTCTTTGAGTTTACAGTTATAAGCAAATTCCTTTCCTTTAATTAGGATCCAGGTGGTTAGAGCAGCTTTTTATTGGAGTAAATCACAAAGGCTAATACTTTGGTCCATTGTGCCGCTCATTATAGCAAATTCTTGTGTTTATCTTAGATTCCACAGATCCACTGATAGTTGTTTTATTGTGAAAGTGTAGATGGATAACGCAATTTTTGTACAGTTAATTAGATATCTTTCAAATAGAAAAAACACATTGTCTACTACTTAAAAGTCTGACACTTAGTATAGCAGCATTGATACAAACCGGTTGAATAAGCCCTGTATGAGTAGGCAATTACATGTGATCACTGACTCTCAGCGTAGATAATGCTGAAAACTTGATTGAAGGTGTAAGCATATTTTAACCCTAGGTAGTCCCAACAGATTTATCGGCTTCCAGCAGAACAGGTTTTAAAGTATAGTTCTTCCACGCAGCACAGCACTCACAATGGCAACTGCTGTGTCCCTCACTTTACATTGTATGTTCACACAATGCTGAAAACTTGATTGAAGGAATAAGCATATGTTAACCTTTGCAGAAACAACACTCTCATACTGTATACTGTAAGCTTTCAGTAGAGCAATGTTTAGAGACTTATACTCCTGTACGGTGTAGTACTCTGTGTAGTGCTTGTGGTGGCAGTACTGTGCTGCGCATTTTACCTCAGTCCTTTGAAAGATATTTTGATGTCAGTTGTAACCACAATGTTCACAATGTTCACGCAGTTTGTGAGATAAAGTAGTAATGAATACGTGTACCATGTTACTCCATGGTACTCCGTGGGAGGAGATCCAATCCTGCAGATACGCGTAATTTCCGTCCGATTGCGAAAGGATCATGCAGTAAACTTGATTGAGACAGCGTTTCCTACAGCTGTTTCGCCGTGACCACGGCTTCTTCTGGGGACACATAACCACGCTATGAGATGTTGTTTTATAGCGTCTCCGTAGCTATGGTGATATCTGACGCTTTCCTTTTGTTTACAGATGTAAATGAACATTTTAATACTTTGGCATCATCTATGCAAGGTAAGTACTTAGGAATAATAAAAACATGCTCAAAACATGTACTGTAAACATATGCTTGAGTGTAGGAATGATTTCCTTGATGTTTAGGATAATGTTACATATAGTAACAGAAACGTTCTCTGCATATATATGTCTCTGTCACAAAAATAAAGGTTTATAGTGAGTATCTTTTTAATGTTCATCGTGAATTGAATGTCATTAAAAAAGCAACATGCTATTCTATAAACGGTATATACATGAAACCTTTGTTAACACCTATTGATGACATAGTATTTAAATTAAAGATCCATTTTGCTTCACTTTGGAGTAATTTTTTATCCCAGTCACCTTTACGTATTGTAGGTAATAGGCGATCTATGCCCTGGAAAGCAAGCACTCCTGTATTGCCCGCATGCTGTTCTCTCACGTGTCTTGAGACTGGTGTGTCATATAGATTTTTAATAGAACCGGTATGTTCCAACACCCTCCTTCGCAGCTATCTGCATGTTTTGCCAACGTATTTGAGTTCACAGCTACATGTAATCAGATAGATCACTCCTGCCGTTTTGCCATTCATAAATGTTTTTTGAGCAAAATGTTTGGTGGTCATCACTGTTTGAAAATGTTTTGCTTGTTGCCATAAACTGGCAGGAGACCTTGCAAGAGCCACATTTGTAAGATCCTTTGTTTTGATCTGATATCCAATGACTAGTATTCTGTCCTTTATTCTGGAAGTGGCTGTGAACTATTTTATCTCCAATGTTCGGTGCTCTTTTCCATACCATGGATGGTTTGTTTTTTTAGAGTGTTCATTAAATCTTCATTATTTAGAAAGATATTCCAGTGTTTTTGGATGCTGGTCCTCATCTCTCTCCATTTGGTATTTTATGTACGGACAAACCTGATGAGTTTCCCTTCACCAGTTCTGTAATTTTCCTTATTTGTTAAAAGAGAGTCCCTGTTTGTGCCTAAGGCTCGTTGGTATGCCCTTTTAGTACATTCTTGCTACATCCACGTTTAAGGAATCTGTCCCTCATAAGGTCCGCTTGTTTCTTAAACTCTGTTTCATCAGAGCAGTTGCGTTTTAAACGTAAATATTGACCTACAGGAATTCCCCTTTTAAGAGGTTCCGGATGATGGCTATCCGATTGGAGGTAGGTATTAGTAGCCGTGTGTATTCTATATGTTGTGGTACGGATGGTGGCGTCTGCATTTTTTGAGACAGTTAGATCCAGAAAATGTATATGTTGCAAATCTACTTCAGATGTAAGTTTTAAATTGTGTTCATTCTTATTTAATGCTTTGATAACGTTTTCCAGGTGTTCGCTGGTACCCCTCCATATTAGTAGGATGTCATCGATTTATCTTATCCAGGTCTATGAACTCAGTAAACTCCATTAGATAATCTTTGAAAACCCTTGTCTCTTTCCACCAGCTTAAGTATAGATTCTCATACATGGGGGCATAGGTAGTGCCCATAGCTGTCCCTTGGATTTGTTGATAGTATTTTCCATTAAATACAAAATAGTTGTGAGTAAGTACATATTCAAGGAGAGTGGTGATGAATTCACTATGCTGACTGTGATTTCTACTACTGGACATAAGAAAATGTTGAACTGCCTTTATACCAACCTCATGTGAAATAATAGTATATAGTGATTCCACATCTAAGCTGACATACAATGTATTTTCATCAAGAGTTACTCCCTTCAGTTTACATAACACATCTTTAGTGTCACGTACATATGATGGCAATGTGGTGACGTAACTTTTAAGTACTTCATCCAAATAAACACTTGCTTTTTCTGTGACGTTACCATTTCCTGAAACAATAGGATCCAGTTGGCTAGAGTAGCTTTTTATTGGAGTAAATCACAAAGGCTAATACTTTGGTCCATTGTGCCGCTCATTATAGCAAATTCTTGTGCTTATCTTAGATTCCACAGATCCACTGATAGTTGTTTTATTGTGAAGGTGTGTAGATGGATAACGCAATTTCTGAACAGTTAATTAGATATCTTTCAAATAGAAAAAATGCATTGCCTACTACTTAAAAGTCTGACACTTAGTATAGCAGCATTGATACAAATTGCACTTAGTATAGCAGCATTGATACAAATTGGTTGAAAAGGTCCTATATGAGTAGACAATTACATTTGATCACGGACTCTCAGCGTAATGAAAACTTGATTGAAGGTGTAAGCATATTTTAACCCTAGATAGTCCCAACAGATTTACCAGCTTCCAACAGGACAGGTTTTAAAGTATAGTACTTCCACACAGCACAGCACTCACAATGGCAACTGCCGGGTCATTCACTTTACACTGTATGTTCATACAATGCTGAAAACTTGATTGAAGGAATAAGGCATATGTTAACTTTTGAGAAACAACACTCTCACATACTGTAAGCTTTCAGTAGAGCAATGTTTAGACACTTATACTCCTGTGAGGTGTAGTACTCTGTGTAGTGCTTGTGGTGGCAGTACTGTGCTGCGCATTTTATCTCAGTACTTTGAAAGATATTTTGATGTCAGTTGTAACCACAATGTTCACGCAGTTCACGCAGTTTGTGAGATAAAGTAGTAATGAATACGTGTACCATGTTACTCCATGTTGCTCCGTGGGAGGAGATCCCATCCTGCAGGTACGCGTAATTTCCGTCCGATTGCCAAAGGATCATGCAGTAAACTAGATTGACAAAAAGAACGATTCCTGCACTCCTACCAATTAGGCTAAGATAAAATAATATTCTCATGAAAAAGGGTATTTGGTTAAACCCTTTGGCCAAAGCATTTGTAAGCCTGCATGCCACGTCAAGGCAACCCGTTTAATGCAGGTACCTACACTATCTACTATATATTTCTGAAAGTGTCCTATGTGTCCGGGTCTGTATGTGTCTCCCTGTGTCCCTCCCTGTGTCCCTAGCGGCAATCTCATTGGCTCCCTTGGCCCGCCCCTGCACACCTCTCATTGGCCGGACACACACATACACTCACATAGAGATACACACACACACACACAGAGACACACAGGCAGGACACTGAGACACACACAAAGATACACACACACTGAGACACACACAGATACACACACACACACACACACACTGAGATACACAGACAGGACACACATATACAGACAGGACACACACACACACACACTGAGATACACACAAAGATACACACACACACACACAAAGATACACACACACACACACACACTGAGATACACAGACAGGACACAGATAGACAGACAGGGCCCACACACACACACACACACACACACACCCTCCCCCCCCCCCTCTGTCCGTCCCCCCCCATCACGTGCGCCGCCCTGCACCGGCTCCAGACGGAGGGGAAGTGCGGCCCTCCAACGCCAGCCGCTTCCTTACCTCCCCAGCACTACCTCCCACTCAGGTAAGTCACACCACTGCCAGTAACTCTCCTATTTCAGGCGCGCGAGCCTCGCGCCTCAGGCCCGCACAGGCCCCACACAGGAACACACAGGAACACACAGGGCGCTTCCTGCCACCGCCTGCACGCCTCACTCAGCCGGGCGGCACATCGGGAGAAAGCGGGCGCCGGGGGAGGGAGGGGGAGGGAGCGCGAGTCACGAGGAATGGGGGGGGGGCGAGTCACGGGGAACGGGGGAGGGCGAGCCGCAAATCACGGGGAACGGGGGGGGGGGCGAGCCGCAAATCACGGGTAACGGGGGGGGGGCGAGTCACGGGGAACGAGGGAGCGACCACCCGCCCTGAACCAGCGGGGGGACAGACGCCCGGAAGGGGGGGGCCTGCACATA